>NW_026623876.1:246894-248638 GCF_030028575.1 Malurus melanocephalus | reverse complement strand
GCGGCACCGGGGGCGGGGCGGCGGGGCGGGGCGGCGCCCTTAAAGGGCCCGGCGGGCCCCGCTGTCACCGCGCCCCCCACGGGGCCGAGAGGGAGGGGGCGGCGGGGGCGCGCCCAGCGCACAGGRCCGTGCGGGGACGGGGCCGGGAGCGGCCAGCACCGGGGGGCAGCTGCAGCCTCAACCTGCCGCGGCCCTGCGGGTTGCAGGCCGAGGGCGGCCGYACCAGGCGAGAGGGGCACAGGCGCTCCCGCGGGGCCCAGTGACAGTCTCGAGTGCGGTTTCTCGGCCGCCGGAACGCTGCCGGTGACGGTAGTGCGGCGGGCACGGCTAGCTCCGGGCCCGGCCGTGGCACCTCCCGCCGCCGGTGGCGGCAGGGAGCGGGGCCGGGGCGCTCGTCCTTCTATAGCCACGGCAGAAGCGGAGCGCTCGGCCCCGCGGCAGGCTGCCCGCTGCCGACACACTGCGGGCTGATCAGCACTGAGCGAACGCTCGCCGCCGGCCGCTTTGGCTCATACAGCAATCAAACCCTACGACCACCGGGAAAGGCGTGCAGCCGCYTCGGCCTGCGCTGCTAACCCTCTCCCACCGACGACGGGAAGCACGCCGCGCCTCGGCCCGGCCGGGCCGCCCCCTCCCCACGCAACCGGGGGGCCCGGCCTCCCCATCGGCCCGGCCCCAGACGCCGGCGATACGCGGCAGCTGCCGCCGGCCGGCACAGCCCTGCCACCACCGTCCGAGGCCGCGCCGCGGGGCCAGACTTTCCCCCACCTCCCGCCGCCAGATGCCCTCCCTCGCCGGACTTTGCCCTGCCCGGCTCGGCCCGCGGGAAGTTAGCGCGGAGTTTCCCGGCGGCGCCGACACGTCGGTGCCCTGGGGAGGATGCGAGGCCGCCTATGGCCAGGCCGCCCTCCCTGCCCCGCCAGCCTCCACGTCGGCGCCGCGGCCGCGGCGGAGGGGCCGCCCCCCGTCCCCCGTGACTCACTCCGGCCGGTGCCCGCTCGCCCGCCCTTCTGGAGAAACGGAGCGCTCCTGGGAGAGCGGCGCGGCGCCCGCCCCGCCGCCTATATAGGCCGGGCCGCTGCCAATCCCGGGCCCGCACGTCAGCGGGACATGCCCCTTCCCGGCGGGGCCGGCCCGCCACGCGTGCCCTGCGCCGCCGGGGACGCCCCGCCGCGGCCGAGCGGCCCGGGAGCCTGCGGCTCTGCTGGCGGCCTCACTCCAGCCGTCCGGTCCGGGCCGCGGGGCGAACGGCGACAGAAGCGAGTCGCGGGTGGCTACCGCCCGCTCTGCGTGCCTCGGGACCGCGCCACCGCCTGCTCCCCGGCACATACCCGCGGTACAGGCCCTTTCCACCTTCCCTGCGGATTCACCCCCGCCTCCCGCACGTAGCCCAGCGGCAGAGGGCTGGGGCTGCTGTAGCACCGAACCGTACGCGTGCCATTAGCCAGCCCCGCCACAACCCTAGAGCTCAGGATTACCCACTTTGGCCAAGCCCGGTTTCACGCAGGGTTAGCGAGCAGTGGCTCATCAGGGCTCTGATCAGCCTGAAAACCACGGCTGGCACCGAAGAAAGAGAACACCTGGGGCTCCTGCCCGGTCCCGCGAGTGGAGAGGGACAGCGAGGCCCCGGCCCCAGGAGGCCCCTTGATCCTCCTCCTACTGCACAGATTGTGTCGGAGCAGCAGCTACCTGAAATGAGGCTGCAGGCAGGTAGAAGATAAAGGCAAGAGTAGGAAAAAAAAAA
>NW_026623876.1:201587-246843 GCF_030028575.1 Malurus melanocephalus | reverse complement strand
AGAAAAAAAAAAAAAACCAACCCCAAACCACAATACACCCCATCTCCCCCAGAAAAGTAAAAAGAGTCCCTCTTCTTATTCCAATCTCTAATTTGGAAATGGGGAAGAGTGAAGGAGGGGAAAGGCAAGTCAGCAAGCACAATACCCTCCTTTCYTGCATAGAGGATGTTTATAAGTTTGTGCAATATAGATGTTTTTAATTATTAGCTCTGCACTGTCAGGGAACGAAGGAAAAAACCCTGTCCCATCACTGTAAAAATACATTGAATTTGAACTGATTTTTGCACTAGTTCATTTTCCTACACAACATTAATC
Organism: Malurus melanocephalus; assembly: GCF_030028575.1. Classification (NCBI taxonomy): domain Eukaryota; kingdom Metazoa; phylum Chordata; class Aves; order Passeriformes; family Maluridae; genus Malurus; species Malurus melanocephalus. The sequence continues at coordinate 246,528 of NW_026623876.1, read as the reverse complement.
TTCCTCATAATTCATAACTTACACTTAGTAACTGGTTTTCTTATTCCCACCTTGGGAGAGAGCACTCCCAGACCCTAGCCAACAAAACGAAAGAAGCTGCTCTGTGGAGCTCTGACCACAAAAATCTGAGGTCTTTTGAGAAAACTGCTTTTGATTACATGCAGTAATTTTTGGAGATTTCATGCACTGTATTTATGGAAGCATGGATGGTATKAAGCCTTTAGTAAAATTATTACTTATTATTAATGAACAAGAGTAGATTTCTCTATTTCTTCTCTTATGGCAAGGAGGACAATCAAAGTACTTGAATTTTCTGACTCAAACAATTTATAACTACAAATAAAGATACACTTGTGTATGAAATCAGGAAGTCTGCTAAATAAGAACAGTCGTCGGGAATTGACACCATGCTCAGGCACCTCAGTGATGTATTTCCCGCACCCCAGCCTCTCCTCAGAAAGCCTGCTATCTCTGCGAGGATGCAGGGACACTGCTCCAAGCACGGGGYTCTCCACAGAAAGGCAGTGACCACTACTGCCACGTCATGTATGCTCCAGGAGCTGCCTCTGACTGCTCCGACAAACTGGGCTGTAGATGCCACAAGCATCCGTAAGGCACACAGGCAGGCTGCTGCCTACCAAGACAGAGGTGGCTCATGCAAAAGCAGAGCTCCAGGGCCCTGGGCAAACCACAACACCTCCTGACCGTGGGCAGCAGCTGGAGTGCAGGGTGTTGTAATATGGGACTCAGAGCCTGGGACTCTGAACCTTGCTTAAGATACAAGATGCTTTTCTGGTGCTTTTGCTCCCTTGTGTTTATCTCCCAGCACAAAGCAGGCAGGCTCCTTCCAACACTCYAACGTCCAATTAACTCTGACATGAGTAAGTACCATGATCCCCYGTGCCAGGGAGCCAGAGAAGCATCACAGCCTCCAGCCGAGAGCATCTAACCAAGACACCAACATCATTGTCCCTCAACACCACCTCATTATCTGGCTCAGCAGGGGCCGTCTGTGGGGACATGCCACCTTGTACCTATGGGATAACTGCATGGCCCTCTTCTGCTCTCACTATATAGTGCTACTGCAGCCGCTGGGATTGCCAGGTCATTATGGATTTCTGGCTTCCATCAGAGCTCCCTCCCCAGGTCTGCTTAAGATGCAATCTTCCTCTGCCTGTTGCTCTTCCTTTATTTGCAGCTGCAAATGCTGGGAAGGAAGCCTGCCAGTTCCAGAAGTTACTGGAAGGCCTAGAGCACTTCACCATGTGCCACACTCAATTTCTGCTGAAGGAAATCTGTTACAGGCTGTTCTCCTTAGAGGATGATATTCCGCAGGAGAGAGGGGTGTATATGGGGGGAAGAGCTCACCTTTCCTCCTGCATTCAGTAAGTACAGAAATGTCCTATGCATGGACAAAAGCACATTTAGAGGGTGCCAGGAGGCTTATTTCAACCTACTGCTCCTGCCAGCATGTTGACCATCTGTGTCACACCACTCCTTTTCTTCAATGAGGCTATGGAGTGTGGGCAGAGAGGGGTCTGCAGGGATAGCTTTAGGTCTGTTCTGCCTACTTACTTGCCCACAAATACAATTTCACATTAAAAAATAAAAAAATACACTTGACATGAAGTTGCATGTMAAATGGCTCCTTTATAAGTCAGGTGTAGGAACTTTTGGTAACTGAGAGAAATGGAAACAGAAGAAGGCACCCAACCCCTTGACAAACAACACTAACCTACTAGTCTCCCTCAAGCAATCCATATTTTGGCAGCATTATAAGAGACCCCAATTTCATGACTTGTTAGAACAACTGAAAAAAGAAGCCTCYGAAAGAGAGCACTAAAGTGCGGCAGAAAGGGTAAAGGACTGGGAAGTGAGTAGTTTCCATGGCCTATCACTCGTCTGAGGGAGGACACAGAAATGGGACCAGCAAAAAYACCAAACATGCACACAGATAAAACGAACACTGAACTGGTCTGGGGCTTGTTTTTTTCGGAACATGTGTTCACCCATGTGAAAGCAAGGTTGAGGAGTTAAGAAGCTTTCCATAATCACTTCACCCCAGGACTCTTGGGGAAGGGTGAGGAAACTTTGCACCTTAAACCACTGGAGCAAAAAGGTTGGTCTTTCCTGGCACATTTACCTTCAGCTGAGCTGGGATTTTATAAAGCATTTCTTTTAGCCTATTCGTATTTTCTGTTGTTATAAGAGAGTCCTATTTTTCCTGCCAGAAACCAAAAGCCGTATTTGGAAAGCAACCCAAGTATGTTCCAAAGAGTGTGTGCTGTGATTTTATTTCCTGTTAAATATAACTCCAGATTTCTAAAACTTTACAAATAAGCACCCCTTTTGTACCCTGGGTGCTTATCCCACACACTCAAGTCAAAGAACACCACAAAAGAGCCACCCTTGAAAGCATCCATTTCAGCACATCCCTTGCCAGTGGCATGMAGAGAAAAGGGCTGGGGGTATACTTTGTATCACACTAGAAAAACCAAGTAGAAGAGGATTCAGGATGCACGGCACTTGTGTGCCAGAGAGTACTGAGATTCTCAGCCAAAGCAGGATACGTGTCTCAGCTCTACAGCTATCGCTGTGGCTCGTCGTGGGATCTTCCAATAGAACATTTGCATTTCTACAGAAAATCTCTATTAAATTGAAGCGTCTAATTATATAGATCTTTCTGCTAAGAGAATAAAAAAAGTTTCATCATAAGAAGTGACTGAACACGAGTCCACATTGTTTATGTCTCCATGACTTTGAGACTAGATTTTACTTGTTTGCCAAGAGGAAGGAAACTTCCAGGGATGTGCCAATCAGACACCTATCTTCCCCATTCACACACAAATGCTGGGAAGAAATTATTCYGTAGGCTAAATTAGGCTAGTAGGCTAAATTCTGCCTCTTGGCTGTACTTGATGCAGCCCCACCATCTTCAGAGGCCCACTGTAAATACCTAATTAGAGAATTACAGGTAAAGGAGAATAGTCCACCCAAGCCTAGACACTAATCCCAACTCAAATCATTTAGTGATATGGTGAAGAAAGGAGGGTGGTGGAAGGAAGATGAATGACTATATGTGTTAGTCTTACACAGGACCTAGGTGGTACAAAATACAGGGTCCCAGGTGGATGCAACACCACCTGCCTTTCTCCTGGTAACCTCCATTGTTTATTGAGGACAATTCTCTTGCAGGAACAGAAGAGCTAACCAGATATTGAAGGAAAATTACTAACCTCAGCAGGGCTCTCAGGCCAATATGGTTCTTTAAAAGACTTATTTCCTGGGCACCCTGACAATAACATTATGCAACCACCAGCTAGAAAAGAATATATACACTGCCCTTGCTAGCCTGTCACAGGATGCTCTATAACAAAGGACATGCAGAACAGGTAGGAAGAACAGGAGCAACTTACTGGTGTGGACAGAGTTCTAGTRTGAACAAGGAGCTTCAGGCCTTCTGACTGCAGAGGGAGGAAAAGCTGATGGTTTTACAGAGGGACACTGTGAGAAAATGTGATTTAATAAAAAAAAAAAACCAAAAAAAAACACCAGTCAAGAGACACAAGCTCTGCTCTTGGATTTGCTGCAGATTTGGTGAATTGGCCAGCAAAATTCTCTCTGTTGTCCTGGCTGTGCACACAGAGCATCTTGACTTTCTCTGTGGATTCATTATTTTATTTCAGCTTGTACAGAATGCTGTGATCTTTGGATGTCAGGTGCTAAGACAAAACAAATGCCTTTTCAGAGATGAGGAAGAAAAATCARTGGACAGTTTAATAAAATCAATTCAAAAGCAAAGCAAAAGGAAGCCACAGAGACCAGTCAGCATTTGTCCTTTCACTCGCACTGTGAGTGAAATCTGATTTAACACAAACTTGGCTTTCAAGAAGTTGCCAGGGMGTAGAATTTTTAAGGAGTAGAAGCAAATTTCAGGTTCCTGGCCTTGGGAAGCCAATAAACATTTTCACAAGGAATAAACATGAGGGATAAAGAAAGATATGGTACCTTCCAGTTTCACAGTAAAGCAAAACAACACTGTTTTGACTCAAGAATGGAAAAAAGTGATTCAGAAAACAAAGATTTCAAATACATTGCGTAGAAAGCGGGAACAGCACAGAAATCACAGAAATTCAGAATATCTGGCAACACATGGAGGTCTGAGTCTCCAGGACCTGCTCAAAGCAAGGTCAGACCAGGGCATTCAGGCCTTTCCTCACTCAGGTCTTGAAAAACTTCAGAGCTGCAAAAAGTTTCTGGGCAACCTATTCAGTACCTGACTATCCTCATAGTGAAAAAAGGTTTTTTATTTGCAGTTAGAACCCCTAATTTCAATGTTGGTTCTTTATGCTGATCTAAACTTGCTTTTTAGTTTAAATTACCACCACACTGTGTACTTACCACTCCCAGGTGCTTTCAGAGTGCCACTGCAGCACTACTTGCCATTCTACATGGCAGAAGAACAAAAATCTTCCACTATTAGTGAACTGAGAGGCACTTCCCACTTGCTAATATCCCAGTTACCCAAGAAATGAGGATTTTGGAGATACTGCAGAACAAAGTGTGTACTGTTTTCTTTCTGCTCTTCAAAAGGAAACTTTCAYTTCTCTCTCCTTTAGCTACTGGGTTGAAGTTCTTTTGTTTACCTTTCAGTGTCTCCTGTTCTCTCTCCATTGGCCACTGCAATATAAAATGAACACGTGGCAATTTTTTTAAGGTTGTTTTTTTTTTTTTTNTTTTTTTTTTTTTTAAGAAATGCTGCCAGCAGCTCTCATGCACTATAAATCGCTTAGCCTGAAAAGGCAAGGGATTTGTAAGCCCACAAGGAAAATTTACCTTTTCCCACATTAACTGTTACATACTTAAGTCAGCTGTGTCCCCTAGCTCAAACCTTGTCACTAGACTCACKAAGAGCCTCCTCCAGGAACTCTTGGGCTGATGTTTTGCAGGGCAGAATTTAAGTATTTGCTTACAGCAGTTTATAATGGTGACAACAACCACTTATTTTTACACTGATTAAATAAACATAGACCAAAAAAAGACAAAAAGTGGCAAACTAAATGAGACCTCCCCAATGCCACTCTTCAGGGGAGGAGGGGAAAAATTGCAACTTAAGCAAAAATGTAAACAGACATTTGGTTTTGTTTGGGTTACAGTTCTTTTAAATCTTGCTTAGCTACTTTGATTTGACATATTATATAGAAAAAGAAAGCGAAGTTATTCAAGACTCSTTGAAATATTTTACAGATTCCTCAGTTCTTAATGTTTGTTGGATAACAAAGATGCAAGYGAATGCCAGAGCTCCATTTTTATAAATTTCCTATGCGCTCTGGTATGTTTAGCTCAGAATTCCAGTTTACCAAGTCACATGGCTTCACGAGACTCTCTAATTTTATAATTTTTATTTTTCTTCATTTCTGTCTTTCTTTTCGTTCCCTTTCTTTCCGTTTCTGTTGCAATAAGCAGTTTGAAATTGCAACCCAGAAAAGTTAGCATTACTGTGACAAATGAAACACTTAAAAGAACAAAAGCCTGRAACTTGCAGGGAGGCTAGTGCTTTGCTTAAATGATGTTATTTAATTTAGGAGCAAGATGGAACTATTCAAAATTGAAAAAAAACCCACCTTAAGTTTGGCAATAATTCCTCTGAAAAGGCATTAAAGTAAATATCTGATTCCAACTGCCCCTTTGGAAAAGCAGTGCTTGGACCCTCACTATTTAAGCACTGCCTTCCCTTTGTCCTATTCATAGCACATGCAACAGGGGCTCAGCATATCCACAGACAAGCACTAATTCCTAATCTCTACTAGGCCAAGCAAAAGGCTCTTCATGTGTTAGACAGAATTACATCACGGTGATCTAAACTGACAGTGAAAAAGCCAGACAGTCTTCCCTTCCAAATTTGCAAGGCCACTCTAAGCCTGCTATGAAAGGAGAGAGAGAGAGATAGTGAGAACTCAGAGTAAAACTATTCCCCCTAATTGTTACAAATAATATTATTTTACGCTTAAAACCCCTTTTCATAACTGAATCATTCCCAGTTCCACCCTGCTCAYCTTTGGGCCAAATAGGAACAGGACATGAACCATTTTGGGTACAATTTTTCTGTTTTGATACCTCATGCTGCTCAGTCCTCCACCCACTTTGTTATTGTCTTTTGGATTAATAGAATGGTGTCCTGGGCAAGACGAGATTTCAAATAAAATAGAGGGGTTAACGTTTCCTAAATTTGCAAGAACTTCTAACCTTCTGTAAATACTCACTGCTTGCTCTCATTTTAGCCACAACTATGCTGCAAGCAACAGAGCCATTAACTCAGGATTTTAATTTCATGAAACTGTTTATAAGAGCAGGTGTAAAACTTGACTTTTAAGCTTCCTCAATGCTACAAACCAGCTCTACTTTTAAGCAATAGTCATACACCTACAACTTGCTATTCTCCAGACACTCCAAGGGTCCTTGTAAGACCAAACTCCTAAATCCCAGCAGGCTGCACCAACTGCTRAAGTATTCACTTCGAAAACAAAGGCATATGCACTAACAGGTCAACCATAATATATTCCCATCCCCACTCTCACCCCGCCTGCTCAGGGACTTTTCAGCTTTCCTTTCAACYGCTGTGGCACAGGTTTACATTCAGCTTTATCACTTGCACAGAGATAACAGCAAACTTACTTTCTCCTAAGCAATGGAAACAGCTGGGGCCTGGTTTACAAACAGCAGAACCCTGCTCTCCTCTTTRGGAAGGGCAYRAGAAGTCAGRCAGTCCACACCAYATCCAGTACCCACTGGAGACACAAAAAAGTCCCCAATAAGTCCACTTCAATCACTCCTGGCCTCCTGCCCCACTGTGGTTTTCCCTGGCTTTGTCTTTGTTCCTGCCAGTGGGGAAATCTTAACTCCATCCCTTACTCTCTTCCTTTTTCCCAACACAACCCATGTACCCATCCCATGCCCRAGGTCCCTGTTCTGGCCACACAGCCTGCCCTAGGCTTTGTTTGTCACTCATCTTTGGCAACTATCCTGCTTATTTTGTGAAATATCCAGYTTAATTCCCTGTGCCAGAAATGCAAGGAYAGACAAAAACACAAGACCAGSGAAAAGCAGAAGAGAACTAGAAAGYGATGCTTGTGCAGGTGGTACCATCTGAATCAAGTACTGGCCATCAAGGCAGTCAATACTCCTCTGAAAATAAGCCTTTGCAGATTTTTCAGCAACTYACTGCAAAACCTTTGAAATACCAGTCAACCAAAACTAACAGGGGTGGGGAAAAGGGACRGGAAAATGATGTGTGCCATGCTGTGTGCCAATACCCTAAACCAAGCCTGACATTCRAATGATGTAAGAAGATTATTCCAGTTATCCAATCCCTGATGAAAAATATGCCAGAGGTCAGATTTGTGAAAGTCAACTATACAGGCCTCATGGTGTTTATGGGCAGGTATGATACCTGTAACCTTCCTTTAAAACCACAGTTCTGATATGTACCTGGCCTGTGACCTGTGGTCAGACAGCACTCGATGGGCTTTGACAGAGATCTCAACAAGCAACTATCAATTCAATAACACAGGGAGAAGGCTGGGTCCTGCCTCTTCCAAGCAGGGTTGTAATTATCAAAACAGAACAGGGTTCCAACTTATTCCTCCTTTAAATTCAGCTAGTTGCTGGGATGTTGCTGAATTCATAGCTTCAGCACACAAGTGTCAATTCTCATGATATGAGCACTCCCAGAAACTCATTCACAAGTATTTTGCATGCAGTGAAARGTTGGCATACACACAAGTTACATGTGTGGATACTTTTACCAGAATCACACTAATATACATTTATAAGCAAGTCCCTTACAGAATTCTGTTTCTTGGTTTTGCTTTGTGTCCTTGTTTGAGTTTCTTTTGTTGTTGGGGTTTTTCTTTCGGGGGTAAGGGTGGGTGTGTCTCTTTTTCCTTTAATGCTAAATAAATCTATCTGTTTCATCCCCAAGCTTCTCCCAAGTGGTTCTTTCTCATCACTGAAAAATCTTCAGCGAAGAAAGCTGGAAAAAAAACTGTTGCTGGAAAACATTTCCAGACACTATGCTGCAGAGTGTAAGAGAATCTGGTACTACTTCCATTTTGCGTCAACAAGTAAATCCATTTTATTTAGCAATTAAATTAAATAACATCATTTAAGGGATGTCGTGCATATATGGCTGTGCTATTCAATCTTCTCAAAGGCAAAACTTTTCCTGTGAGTCATCATTTCTTTGTGTCTCGCAGCTACTGAACCAATCCCTACCCTTCYTCTAGCGCTATTTTTCCACTGAAGTTAAACTCATTATGACTTCCTCTAGATGAGCCTTTTGCGGTCCATCTTTTCTGTCAGGTTTCTCCCTGTTTTTTTCCTGCCTGCTGCTTTGCAAGCGACTCTTTTGTGCCTCTAGCTGGACATAGCTCCTTGCTCCAGCTCCTGCTCCTCACAAAGGAATGACATGCTTCCCTTGCTGCCTCAGCAACACAGCCAGCTCCCTTCACAGGCAGCTGTGGCCAAGGTCAGCCCTCTGCACCCACAGGAGATTTCAATGKACTTCAATTACTTACATGCTAATAGATCTGGCAATTATTTGCAAAATATTAGTAGATATCTTCAAGGCTTGAAAGATCTACTAGAGGCAAGACTCAACAACATAGAAGCAGTCATGAGAGACAAGTGAGGTCTACCAGCAGGATCAAAGAAAGGTATCTGTATTGCATAGCAGCTGCCAGAARTGATTGCTGTACTTCTGTGAAACTGCAGGGAAAATATCAGAGCTTGTGCAGGTAGAAACACCAAAGATCACCTAAATGAAGGAAAAAATAACTATTTAAACTTTAACACTTTTTTATCAAATAAAATAAACTCAGAACACCAATCACAGCCCGACTACTCCTTGTTGCAATTAAAACATAAACACATAAATCATCTAGCAACTCAGTTTGCCCCTGGCTTTGGCTGGAACTTCTCCTCATTTATCAATACATCTTTTTCCAACCCGACTTTCTGATTTCCTTCCACTGAAGTCACACCATAAGATCTAAGGGCARCATGAGTTCACAGAAGGAAGATGTGGAAAAAGATCACTAGAGTTATTATGCATTCAGGACTTTTCCATTGAAGATGAGAATGCGAATCACAAGAATTTAATAGACTGTTTATGTCCCAAAAATCTTAAAGCTAAAGGACAAATACACATAAATATAAACCTCTCAGGTGTAATTTCACATCCAGGATAAGCAAGAAACCCAAAATTATTCTTCTAAACCTAGGAATTTCTAAAATAGAAAGAGCTTTTGAAACAAGCCCTAGGTTCTTGAAACCATACTAGATTCTTCACTTAATGACCAGTCTAGCACAAGCACCTGGAGGTCAGAGACCAGCTCCAGGTGTCCGGAGCTCTCTGCAATCCCTTCCCCAAGAGGCCCTACTGACCAGAGCCCTCCCTTCCACTCCAAATGGAGTCTCACGGACCACAATCAACACCACAGCCTCCTGGAAACACAGACCCTGCAGGAATAGCTTCTAGACTGAAGGCCTAAAAAAAAAAGTAAAATAAAAAAATATGAGCAAAGCCCAGTGAGCTCCACAACAGCATTCTGCTTTCAAAGGTAGGATAATCAGGAAGAGGAACAGAGGCCTAATCCAGGAGCTGAGTTTTATTTTGCTATCTCTTCTTTATCTGTTTTCATATTTTAATACAGTAATACCTACTTAATTCTTGTGCACACACATGTTACAAAAGTTCTACAGGCTCTGGGCCTCTCAGTAATGTGCTCCTGGACAAGTTAGACTTGTTAGCTCCGGGATGGACATGGCTTTTGCAGTCTGCTTTAAAAACCCTGTTGCAATTTCTTCAGCGGTGCCCAGAATCCCCGAATCACAGACTGGTTTGAGTYGAAAGGGACCTTAACCACCATCCAATTCTGCCCCCTGTCATGAGCAGGGAAACTTTCCACTAGGCCAGATTGCTCCAAGTCTTGACCCACCTGAGATTAAACATTTCCACGGATGGGGAAGCCACAACTACGCTGTATATCTTTGTCAACACTGTAACAACATTCCCATAAGGGTTCAAAACACCCATGGGAACACTTGCCAGTCTTGCAATTTCACTCTGAAGTTTACATTGSAAGTTCTACACAGTATAGGCCTGAGGATTTCTTTCTGTAGAATTCCTGAACATAAAACAAAATTGAACCATTGTTGAGTGACTTCTTTTTCAAAGGAAAACATTCTCATATAAATYTGATACTCTACAGAACCCCACAATTCAAATTGTGAAACCTCTACCAGCTATGGTAAATGAACCATTCATTCATAAGGACAGGTTTASATTGGATATTGGGAAGCAACACAGGCTACCCATCAGTCACCATCCCTGGAAGTGTTCAAGAGATGTAAAGATGTGGCACCTGGGGAATGGGTTAGTGGTGAACACAGCAGTGCTGTGTTAACRGTTGGACTTAATGTTGGAGGTATTTTCCATCCCAAATGATCCCATGATTCTAACCACACCTGCATTCAGTTTGAACATTCTGGACTGGTYCCAGTGCCACTGCTGACTACTCTGACCGTCTGATTGGATGAATTATCCATATTTTCACRGCAGCACAATCCTGAGTGCATTTTCACCATCTTAACAAGCTTCTACATATAAACAGAATAATATGCTTTGGCAAAAGCATTATCACCCAAAATACTATAACCAGTAAAACACCTCAATTTTCTTCAAAAACGTGCAAACAGTTTGTCTTGTCTGGGATGGCTCCCACTCAGATAACAGCTATGAAAAGCCCAAGGTTACAAAGTTCTCTTCTAACAGACCACAATGTCTTCAGAGGCAGCTTAATGCCAAATGGAAAAAAAACAGCTACTTGACTAACAAAACTGCACTTAACCTACCAAACCAAGTTATTCTTGTGACCACCACAATTATGACCCAATTCTGGTTCAAGGGGAAACCTCCTCACTCATCATGCCAGTCTAGGTAAGTGAAATCAGTGAAAAAATCAGGGAACATAAAAACCTTTAAAATCGTAAGAAGCAATGCCAACTTTTCACCGTATCAGGCAAAACTGGGGGAGAGCAGACAAAGTAGCCAATAAAAAAAGAAAAAAAATCAGCTTAACTTGCAACAAAGGAGGAAACAGGAGTATGTATCACACTACCAGCTGTGGACACACCAGAAAGATCTACAGAGAACAAACACGGAGCAATCTTTAACTGTTTCTTAGAAGCTACTTGGGAAACTGTCCTYTGAGAATGATTTGGACTTAGTGATGTTGCAGCAGTGGCGAAGTTCAGGCTGGCTGGTTACACTGCCTTGCCACCCTGCAGTTACATACCACCAATTACTGTTACTTGCACATCTAGCAAGAGGTTTTCCTGTGCCTATCATTCTGATCCCTGTAAAAGGGTACTGTTTTTTTAAAAAGGTTGTGTTTTAGTGGATGGCTCTGCCTATGATTTGGGCTTTATGAAAATTCATATATAAATAGGAAGATTTTTTTTCTAACAGCTTAAATCTAAACAGGAAAAGGTTAGAGACACAGAGCTTTAGCAGACTCACAGCTACACATAASGTTACTGCTTCCTTTCCTGCTTCAACTCTGCAATATGTTCCTTTACCATGGAGAAGGATACCCAACCCACCTATGAAACAATGCATGAAGCACAACTTCCAAGTCATGTAGTAGTCTTCCCTTTTTCTGAATAAAAAATAATAATAAAAAAAAAGACCCCAAACCATACTACTATCTGCTGTCTTCTAACTTAAGATGGTTCTCAGAATAGAAACAGGAGAAAAAATGGAGACTAAATCACAGGGCAGCTTCTTCACTTGTCTTACTGGACAGAAAACATTCAATAAAGCAACAAAGTACATATTGGTGTGCAGATTTTTCTCTGTCATTACACAACAGGATAGGAAAATAAATGACTCCTTCAAGCTCCTCGGGACTGAATGTCACTAATCTTCACTTCCCAGGCACAGAGTTGAGAATGTTTCAAACTCTAAATTTGGTGAATTCAAGGCCCTTGCCTCATCTTGCAAATTAACTGCTCTCTCTATTACCAACATTCCAGCAAAATCTCCTCTCTTGCTTCTTTTCTTTCAATGGAAGAAAATACACTTTCAGCTACGAAACCTTCCCTTCTGTTGAGGAAAACCATCATGGGAAGTGCTATTTATTATGTGTCACATCGTTTCAGCTATAGCTCAAGAATCATCAGCACCCCGTGCTTAACCCTCTTCAGGGCCGCTGGATCATCCTGGTCTATAAATAACCCGCAATAAAACCACACTGCAGGCATAGAGAGCAGGTCAGCAGAGGCAGAATTTCCCCTCGTATCATGCACAGAGGCGGCTGACGCTACCTGCAGTGTCACAGGTGAGGCCAAAACCCTCCCCCATCGCGGCCCATGGCGCAGCCTCAGCTTTCRGGCCCAGGAGCAGTAGGAATGGAGACCACTGCACTTGGAGAGCCCGCAGCAGTCCGAGCTCGTGGGCACAGAGCRGGACCCACTACCAGCCGAAGGAGGGGAAAGGAAAGGCGACCGCTTCCTCAGCCGCATCCCCTCAGTGGGGGCGCGGGCCGGGCCCCGGCCGATGCGCCGCAGGGAAAGGAAGCGGGACATGACTCATGGCTTTTGTCTGCTGCTGGGTGGCCCCGGAGCGCTCCCCGCCGCCAAGGCGGCGCTGGCGGAGGAGCGGGACCTCGGGCRGCGGAGCAGGACCCTGGGCTCGGTGCGGGGTGCGCCGGCGGCACGTGGGCCGCGCTGCGCCAATGGCAGCGGCCGCGACCATAGAGCGGGGCCGGGCACTCGCCGCACATCCCGCCCGCCGCCCTTCTCGCCGCTGCCGCCATCTTGCTGCAGGCGGCGGAACGCGCCCGGCCGCGCCGCCGGGCCCGCGCCTTCCTCCCGCTCACCTGAGGCGCTCCCGCCACCGCCCTCCCGCGCCGGGCCCGGCATTACCTCTAGTCGGCCCGCAGCGAAGCCTATGCTGGGTACGAGGCCGACGGCCCGGCCGCCATCTTGCTGCAGCAGAGGGGATGTGCGTGACCTACAACATACGGGCGGCCCCTCCCCGTCCCAGCGGGTTGCTATGGGGATGAGGCGGGGCCTGCGGGGCGGGGCGGGGCCTGCGGGGCGGCTCCGCCCCCTCACCCTCCCCTGGCTGTGCGCGCGCGGGAGCGGAGCTCGGAGCTCGGAGCTGGCGGCTGAGGGAGGCGCGAGCTGAGCGGAGCTGCGCTGAGGTGAGGGGCCCTGCCCTGCCCTGCCTCGGGGGACTTCGGGGTCCCGCTGCGCGGATGGAAAGGGACCGGAGATGAGGGGAGTTGGCCGGGAGGAGCGCTGGGAATGTGTCCTTTTCAGCCGCGCAGACGGACGCCCGACCCTGAGGGGTTTGGTTGAGGTTGSGTGATGCTGGTGAGGAGGGAGCGGGACGATGGGGGCTGCGGGCGGTGCCGGGGAGGTGAGGCGCCCTGGCCGCCCGCCCAGCGCGGGATCTGGTGCTTGTATGGGCCGCCATGGGACCCCCGAGCGGGGCCCCTCCCACAGCCCGCAGAACGGTCGCTTCTGAACACGCTCTCATAGAGAGCTCCAGCCGCGCTSTTCAAACCGGGGGGTGAAGAACATCACCAACCAGCTCCTGAGGAAAATCTGAGCTGCTCCAAGGCTCCTGAACCCCGGCCGCAACCCTAAGTCCCCCATGCGACCCCCTGGGCTCGGAATGCGGTCAGGCGGGGCCTTGGCCTTCGTGTTCGGRTGCGCTCCTGCTTGTGTGGGAGCGCTCAGCCCTGACGGGAACACGGTGGGAAAGACCATTCGTGAAAGATTTCTGTGCTTGGTCCGTGTGTTAAAATATAATGTGGCTGTAGCCTTCTGCATAACTCTGCTCCCTGCTTCGTTTCTTAGCAGCTGTGAGAAACTTTCCTCTGCCCTTAGCCTGCCTCTGAGAAATAGCTGGGTGACAGGCAAGTCTCACAATTTAAAAGAATGTTCTTCTGTGTTCCGGCGGGGTCTAGTTTTGTTTGGCTCTGAAAACCTCTCATGGAGAATGGTTGAGCAGGAATCAATGACATCACTCGGCAGGAAACACTCTTGGAAGAAGGAGTTGCTATCAGAGCGATCTTACATGATAGAGGGCTCGTGGATAACTTCTTCACTAGATTAATAGATCATAGGTCATAGACCATTTTATGGATTGAAATACAGATGTTGCAGATACTAGTATTTACTTTTGGCTTGAAATTTCACTTGAGAAACATGTTATCCATTTTTAATTTAGTGTGAGTAAAAGGGTGCTAGATTTTTGTCAGCCAATTTGGCTTCATGAGAAAAGATGCCAAATGACTTCAGTGTTTAACATCTTCAGTCTGTAATTCACATCAAAAACTCATCCTAAGAATCAACTTCTTCCTTATGGTGTGTGTTTGGGGAAAGCAACTTCAACTGTTGCAGTGAAGTTACCAGTGCACTGTTGCACCGCTACCAGTGAAGTAGTCACGTTGAGCTGAAAAGTTCCCTATTTGTAAACTCAAATGAAGTTGCAATTGTGTAAACATACACCTATATAGTAGCTTTGCAAAGAAAATCCTGGAAATCATCCCTATATTGAAACAACGTTACCTTGTGCCTAGCACAAAAAGTTGGGCTTCTGCTCTCTTAACAYTGGGCAGTTTGTTTTGATTCCAAGATGTCTGTTTGCTGGGAAGAACAGACTGAAGGGTTCTGCAAACTGAAGCAGTTTATTTAGTGTAACTTCACACAAAACTGAACTTGCTGACAAAAATGTGCTTGGAAGATGAAAAGAATCAGGTAGTGATAATTTCAAATCCGTAGAATTAAAATGGGTGCAAGCTAGATATGAGGTGATTGTGGGCTTTGGGAGTGGGAACAGATACCTTGTGGTTAGAGGGTGAGCCAGAGGAGGGAGTAGGAAAGGGGAATTGAGCTCTCATCACTTGCAGATGCAGCATATGCTGACATTTTWATGTTGCTGCAGTAAATCACATGATCTTTTAAACTCGTTCAAGTTGGTGGTTGGTGAGTCTTTGTTAAGAGACTTTTTTGTRTGGAAGTATTAGATAAGAAATCTTTAAAAAACCTTCTTTTGCCTGTGTGGTTTATATATTCACATGCAKCTAATGTGAAAATATTATCTTGGTAACAGAAGGTAGAATGACTGAGTTTGCAAGCATCTAGATGAAAGAGAAAGGAAAAAAGTTTCATTTTGAAGCAGTTTGCTCTTTACAAAACATTCAAACAYGAATGGAAATGTTGAGTAGAAAGAAGCTTGAAAAGAAAAATAATACATGAGTTTKGGKTTTTTTTTTAGCTTTGAAAAAAAAGTTTCCTGTAAAGAGCAAGCTTTTAGGGTGTTTGGTTTGGTTAGTTTCCGGAAAGGATGTGTACTTTCAGCACTTCAGAATGGTTTGTCACACATCTGGTGCCTTCAGCACCCCACRTTTATGTTGCTTGAATTTATTGTCTGACTGTGTTTATAGGAGAAATGGTAGCTGAAAATTCTGCCTGTTGTTAGTACAGAAGAGTCAAATACTTGTGCTCTGTGAAGAAGTTGGCRTTGTTTCAGAATCTGGACATCCAAACAGGGATGCTCCCTTTTCAATTTAGGGTGCAATGATGGATATTGCAATGGTTTGTGGGTGTTTTTTTTTTTCTTATACAATTTTTAATAAGCTGAAAAACATTATTGTTTTTTCAGATTTTTTTCCYGTCCTTCTCTGAAAATGTCTAAGGTAAGAATAACATTTCTGTCTTCCRATGCAATAATGTGACACATATTTTTTGTTTTTAAATATTCATCTTCAATGACAAAATGTGCAACATGCATCTGTTTGATGTGAAAGATATTCTAAATTTACTCTCTTTAGGGGACATAATATTGAAAGATGAGTGATGTAAAACATATATTAAAGTGGTTTCATGCAATTATAAATCTCTACAATTAACTAATACTCTTGGAAGGATTTACTTTTGGTCACAGAGTTGTATACTGGTGCATCTTCATTGMGACTTCCTTTCTGTGACTTTGTTTTGAGCAGGAGTCATTTAWTAAAATGATGGTTTAGATTTAATTTCTTCCTTTACTAATAGAATCAACTGTTTTTCCAATAAAATCCCTTGTTTTAAATGTTGTAAGCTAAAATATTATTCAGGTTAATGTCATGCTGGGATTCATCTAATTTTTGGCCCTCAGCATTTGATATGATGGGTAAAACATCCATGTTTTCTTACTGAAATGAAATTAATGATAGAGTACTCGAGTAATGTATTTGAAGAGGGAAATAAGAGATARTGATTTCTCTGCCATATCTGTAACAGTGGGCATTCGTAACACTATTGTGTAAATTCCCCTTCCCTGCACTTTAAGAGAGCTCTCTGAAGAGCACTTCCAGCAGATGGCTGTCACTTCACAAGTTGCTTGGGGTTTTCCTTTGAATATGTTAAAAATGGTCAGAAATGGTCATCTTTTTATTCAAGTTCATAGAAAACTATTTTATTTTAACTGTCTGGGAAGACACTTTTAAAAGTGTCCATATAGTGGACACGTAGTGACCACACTTCATACTTTGTCATACTTTGATAAATAATTGTTTGGGATTTTGTTTCTGTTTTACTKAAGGTGATCTTAGCTGAATAAATGAAGCTTTTTTAAATTTTAAAGCTCTAGGTCAATGTAGTTCTGCACTTCTTTGTGAAACTGTTGAGTCGTAGGAACCTCTTAGTAGTTTCCTTTTTGTGYGTCACATAGCTTCAAACCTTTTTCAGATAAGTAAGGAAAGCAGTTATACAAACTAGTAAATCTTGAGTGGTTGCTTATTATTGTCTTATTTTATTTTATTTCATTTTTAGCAACAGCCTGCTCAATTTACTAATCCAGAAACTCCYGGCTATGTTGGATTTGCAAACCTTCCCAATCAGGTTCACCGAAAGTCTGTGAAAAAGGGGTTTGAATTTACTCTTATGGTGGTTGGTAAGGAAGTGTTTTATAGTCTTTTTCAAAATTAGTGCTTGCTCACAGGGAATTCAAAGTTAAAATTATATTATTGCCACTATTGTAAAGCTTTAGCTTGCAYCAGAAACTTCATTGTGCTGTAGCATTTAACTTTCTTTTGTATTTTATCAATTCTTGCAGCAGTTGTTTACCACATTGCAAACCATACTTGAATATAATAATAAATTTGTGGGTGAAGTGAAGAAATTTTCTCGTGCACTCCAGCAGTAATTTTTTCCTTCCTTCCCCCTGTTGCAGAATTTTAGCATTCCATTTAAAATGTAGTTTTGAACTGGTTTTGCATTTGAATATTATCTTTGTTGACTTGTGTGTTTTGATTAAGAGACTAATATTAAGGAGAGCATTCTATTTGAAATGTTGTTTATGCTTCTGCAGTTCAAAAGAATTTGAACTCTAGTCTTTTCAAACCTTCCAAACACTCTCGTAAAAGACTGAGAATTGGATCAGTTGGTTTTGATGTGAGCTGTTACTTTTTACATTGATCATGATTTTATSTTAGCAGTTGTAATCTAAAGTGTTATTCTGTTTGATAATTCATTGAGAATCTGTGCTGATATCTAGAATGGAAAGAAAAATCTAGTGTCTACAGAAATATGTTAATCCTCTGAGAGATCTGTTGCTGTTCTTGAAAGTTAAGTAGACTCCCAAATCAGGCTTGGATGTCTCCTCTTTTTTTTTTCTGTGAGCTGTAATTTCTGAGTTTTGGTGTTTGGACTCTGTAATTCTTGCTTTTAAATAGGCTTTCACAAAAAGTAACCTAATAGATTTAGGCTCTTTATTACCTGACACCAGAAGAAATAAATCCCATCTGTGTGTTAGATTTGCCCAAGAGAGATCACAGTGGGAATGAACAGGAAGAGGCGAGATAGTGCATGATAGGAGGTGATTAACTTCTTAATTGTTTTGGATTTCAGTAATTACAGAGAGAGTCTATCCTCAAACCTTTCATTAGTTTTGCCAAATGACAGACCTAGCACTGCTTGTGTCCTGTTTCTGTATTTTGTTCTTCAGTGTTGTACAGAGTTGGCCCTTATCTTTGTCTTCCTAGAATTTTACTGTAGTTGTTTACTGTACCTTTCATTGGATTTGATTTGGATAATATCATAAAGGATATCTTATAAAATCTAAGAGTAAAGCCAAACTGTGAGTAGCTGCTTCAAAATATGGTATCTACTCTACCTCTTCAGAATTTACTGTTTAATGATCCTAAATGTGTGAACAGTTTTGAGAAAGAAAAGATGTTCTTTGTCTGCAGAGCTAAACTTTACTTTCAGATCTCTTTGGATTCTTATTGCAAATAGTGCCATGTAAAACAGTTCTGGGAGAAAGCAATGTAAAATTACATAGACCAACAGTTGTTTCTAGCCTCTTGTAAAATAGGAGTAGAGGGGAAATGACATGGTATAAGAGTAACAGAAAAGCAATTAATCCACCCATATTGGAGTAAAATGGGACTTTACAGTTGTCGTCTCCCAGTATTTTAAGGGATAAATGAAAACTACAGAAAGAGAACTCAGAAAAAGAGAACTACAGAAAGAGAACTCGTATCATTGAAACTTTGGTGTGGCATTTTAAGATACACTAGCAGAGGGAGGCAGTTGATATAAGATAAAATAAACTGTGCTTTAAATTGTTGATTATTTCAACAGTTTGGAATGTGAATTCTTTCTCTTCAAATATGCATGGAGTTCAAGTATGTTCTCTTGTGGGCTGTGTCACTGTGCCTGTATAGAACTACAATTCTTCATGAAGTTGCCATCCTTCTTAATTTCTGAGCAGGATAATACTTTAAAAGCTATCTGTGCTGACAGATTCCTAATAAATGATTTTGCTTTTTCATGATGTTTTTGGTTGTGCTCTTTTCCCCTGCGATTGTTTACTGTGGTGTCTGAAAATATTAGCTAGAGTTTATAAAAACTTGGCTGCTTGGCTGTGTTGCTCCTAAAGAAATTCCAATCACTTGTATTTCTTAACAATTTTATGTTTATTCTCATTATTAAGCTATGACTTAATCTAAATAGCTATTTCATTTAATAGTCACTAAGCTACTGTAGCCAATATAATTATTCACAGTGTCTACAAAAACTGATTTGGTGTATGTGTAATATTTACCCATACTGAAACTATGGAATGCGGCATTGGAAGAAATCATACTTTTTTTGGTTTTGCTGAAATGATTCTATGTGGCTGCTGAGTTACTCTGSGTGCATGTCTCCTTCACTGGTGAAGGCTGCACTGGCACAATCTGATCCTGAAAGCTGCACCCTATAAGGCATTAAAAACTGGCAGTTCCTACTCAATTCTTTGTTTAAAAACAATTTTCATCTTATTTTTTTTCTTTTGTTCAGGTATTTTTGTCGGATTCAAGTTGCAGAATAGTCTGTGTTACTCAGGGATTCTGTGTCCCATTATTGTTWAACATCTAATTTTTAAATTTAATTCTATCAACACCTGAAGTAGAAGTAAAATTCTAGAAAAAAGAGCTCTTCAGTGAATTCAAGTACKGAGTGTGTCAAGTTGGTCCTTTTTTAGTGCTGTAAATATTTGTTSTCATTAAGGTCTTGATCTTTAACTAATTAGTTGGCCTCTAAACTTTCCTCATGGCCATCAGTATCTCTAGAATAAAAACATATTTACAGTATAAGTTGGTAATCCCCAAATTCATCAGTATAAAAATTGCTCTGTGGCCATTTTCCTTTTGCTTTGAGTTCTTGTTTGCCACATTGGCATAAAAGCAGAAATAAATCCCACTTTATGATGCCTGGCTGTACAGAAGTTATACAATGCCTTTTTCATTGTTTAAATTGATGATATAACCTTGACAGGCTATAGCTTCTGGCTGTGTATGACATTTCACATTCTGGAKTGATAACAGAAAAGCATGTCTTAAAAAATCAGGAGACATGAAATGGGAAATCTTTAGTCTAAATGGATCAGAGCTCAACTTGACTAGCAGAATTAATTACAAATAATCTSTGAAAGCTCTGGGAAAGTGCATTACAGAGCAAAGAGGTAAAACGTGTTATTCCACCTTTTTGTGCAAACTTTGCTAATCAAAAATTATGAATTGTAGATTTTTTATTTGAAAGAAATATGAAAAAAATTACAGTCAGATAATACTGTCCAAGTACTCCTGAAATTATTTATGTAAATGTGTTGTATTTTTCTTTGTTGAATYACAGGTGAATCCGGATTGGGAAAATCTACATTAATAAACAGCCTCTTCTTGACAGATCTTTACCCAGAAAGGATAATYCCAGGAGCTGCTGGTAAATAACACYTTTGCTCAAGGATTTTTGAGTTGAATGCTTTTATCTTTGAATTCTGGTAACAGCCAGCAGTGATTTGTAGCTGTAATAGTTTCTGATGTACTTCCTGACACTTGAGCTGTTTGATAAAGCTGTTTTCCTCCTGCGCCCAGGATGTCTATGGGGTCTTTGTTATTTAGTCCTTGTGTGTATTCRTATTAGCACCTTGAAACTTGATCCCTTCTTTGGCTTAAAAACAGTCATTGTGTTACAGTAAGATAAACAATCAATTAAAACAATCAGAAAATTTATTTGGTTTTTAATCTGTTGCAATTGTAAACATGAATTTTTTATACCTGCTTGCACCTTAATTCCTKTGCTTCAGGTTGATATTTAGTGAAMGAGAATTTYACCTCCTRTTCTTCTTCAKTCCCTTGTCCTATTTTTRTACTGTWARTCAAGGCATGCAATAATCTAGCAAAAGAGAGTATTGTAATACAATAGAAGATGCATTTTTTTCCCATTTTGCTACCTGTTGAATGACTTGCTTTAATGGTTTTATCGTGTTAGCTGATGATTACTTATAACTTCCAGCCTTAGGAAAAAAATCCATTATGTATAATTTTGTATTGTTCTCCAATTACCTATGGTTTTGTCTTGGTCCTGTTTGCCTTAATTTCTACATTATTTTTAAGAAAAGTATGAGATCTCATACAGTCCTCTGACAACGTCTGAAGAATTTATGAACTGAGTCTTTTGTTATCAGGCCTTAGAATGTAATCGATAGAATAATATTTATGCTGTTTTATCTGCCAATTAATCTCTGGAGTTTATCTCAAAATGACATGGTCTGACAAATTTGATTCTGAAAGATTGACTTTGTTGTCTTTCAGATAAGATTGAACGCACAGTGCAGATTGAGGCCTCAACAGTTGAAATTGAAGAGAGGGGCGTGAAACTGCGGCTGACGGTTGTAGATACACCAGGGTATGGGGATGCCATCAATTGTCGAGACTGGTACGTGCACAGAGAATATATCATGTTCCATGTATGAAGATTGATGTAGATTTCTTATTTGTCCTGTGTCCTACAAGCTTCTGTCACGTGGATTGTGTACAGTAGACCTCATCTGGATCTGCAGGGGCCTGATGGTTATTTGGACCCCTTTAGATTCCCTCCAGCTCAGATAATTCTCTCAGGTACTGGATASCTTCCTTCATGGTGTTCCACCTGCATGGTCACACTATTAGATAATCCTCGAGAGAATATCTTTCCTTCACGCTTGACAGGAATGGCCACCAGAGCTGAGAGTTTCTGTCCTCTTCCCAATCCCCTTGTCAATGTCCACATCCCAGGACAGGGATCCCAGTTGCTTCACTACCATCTGGTTCCATACCATGGGCCACAATCTCCTATTATCAGAGCAGCCACATTGCCAGGGKCTCACCCAAATGGCAGCTGAAATATTTTTGCATATCTTACAGCTCACCAGGGATAGCAATTGRGTGATTATCTCTGGCCCTGCCTCTTCCTCCTGTTGTGAGGACTCTGCTTCCTCTTCATTCTTTGCTAAGCAATCTGATTTAGTCTTGGATTTCTTCTTCTGTATAGGGGCAAGTGTTCCTGGCACAGGTTGTTCCAGTGGTTCCTGTGTAGTTGGAGTGACCACGGTGCCTGTTGCTCTACTTTCCTCCTCCTCTGAGGGGGCTCTCTAGTGATGAGCAGTGTCTGCTAAATAAAAGCCAGAGCCCAGCACACTGCAATAAGTTGCTCCTCTCTGGAATTGCCCCCTCCTGCTGATCTGGGCCAGAACCAGGACACCAGTGGACAAAAGTTGGATATGAGCAGGCAATCCCTGAAAGCCATTAGTATCCTGGGCTGCATCAAAAGCAATGTGGCCAGCAGGTTGAGGGAGGGAATTCTGCCCCTCTACTGCACTCCTGTGAGACCTGCATCCAGCTCTGGGGCTCTAGCACGAGACATGGACGTATTGAAGCAGAGAAAGACCACAACAATGATCCAAGGGCTGGAACAGTAGTAGGGACTGGGGGAGTAGGGCTTCCATCTGGAGAAGAGAAAACTCCAGGAAGACCTTCCTGAGGCCTTTGAATATATCAAATGGGCTCACAAGACAGATGAAGAGAGACTTAATAGCAGGGCCTGTAGTGGCAGAGCAAGGGCGAAGGTTTGAAATGGAGAGTAGATTTGGATTGGATGTAGGGGAGACTTTTGCAGTGATGGTGTTGAGACACTGACACAGGKTGCCCAGAGAAGCTGTAGCTKYCCCATACCTGGAAGTGCTCARGGCCAGGCTGGAGGGGGCTTRGAGCACCCTGCACTAGTGGAAGGTGTCCCTGCCCATGACAGTAGCTTGGAACYAGATGATCTTTAAAGATCCCTTCCAAAACAAACCATTTATGATTTTAAATCAATTTGGAACAAGAGCCTCAAATTATTTTGAATATGTGTGGTTAATGTTAATCAAAATATAAATACWAACCCCAGAGAAATTTGTTGTAGAACTGAGGCTGGGTTATGTATATTTTATCTTACTGTATACATATATTTATATATATATAATATGCATAGTGGCTTGTTATTCTAGAATTCAATTAAAATTTTAAAATATTTGCTCTTCTGTTTTTCCAGTCCTATAGAATCAGTAAATGAATTTTTGTCCATCAGAAGATTGGTTCATCAGCAGGGTATCTTGGTGGTTTAATATTACTTGTGAAATGATACTAAAGTTGTCGTCTATTTGGTGATTTCTCAAATCAGTGTTTGTTTTACAGTTTTAAGACCATAATCTCTTACATTGATGAGCAGTTTGARCGATACCTGCATGATGAGAGTGGTTTGAACAGAAGGCATATCATAGATAATCGAGTTCATTGCTGCTTCTATTTCATTTCACCATTTGGTCATGGGTAGGTGTTTCTCCATTTTTTTTTTTTTTTGTATTATTTTATTTTATAGAGTTCGTTTGTGCCTGTTGACTTAAATTTTCAGAATCAGGTTGCCATTACATAAGCAACTGCTGTAACTGCTGTTATTAACTGGCTGTTTTCTTTCTCTCTATGTAAAGAGAGATATTTATGTTGGAGTGAAAATAAATTGGTAATGTAGAGTAAAAAGAAATTAAAATTTTCCATRTTTTTATTTTAGCCTTAAGCCTCTGGATGTTGAGTTTATGAAGGCCATACACAATAAAGTAAATATTGTACCAGTGATTGCAAAAGCTGATACACTTTCTCTGAAAGAGCGAGAGAGACTAAAGAAGAGGGTGAGTGTTTTTCCAGCTTGCAGAAATGTGTTGTACTTTGATTGTAGCAGCATGGTGGCTGAAGAGAGGGCCATTCTCATTAACCTTACTCTGTCCTAGCTGAGGAAAAAACAATCTCATGCACAGTGTAGCATCATTTAGTATGTAGTTGGTTATTTTATAAATTATTTTGTTATGTATTTAACTGAGAAATCGTCCTTAGAATGTTGTTTGCAAAATGGCAGACTGGCTACATTTACAGTTAGATTATAAGTGAATTTTGAAACTTTGAAAATATATTTAAATACATTTGCTGATGGTAATTGCTCTCTTACCTGTTTAATCAGTCCCAAAGCAGAGATAGCACCTGCACATASAATTTGCATATGTATATATTTTTTTAGCCTGTCAGAATTCTGATGGTTAAAGCCAGGGATTTACAGAGATGTTTCTTATTTTGGGRTTGTTTTTCTTCTCCTATATCACTCCTTCTCTAGCATTCCAGTTCTTTGTTTCAGAGGCAAGACCTCTTAACACATTCAGTCTTGCAGAACTTGATGCTGTATTTGCTGGGAGGAGGTGGAATTCAACAAACCGTCATGAGCTAATAACAGCTAAGAAGTTTAGAAAGAAGTGTTAGGATTAACTTGTCAAAAGGCATGCTCCAGTCTTAGCTCTTGCATTGAAAACTTCATGATTTTTTGTCAGTTATTCTGAAAATCCTTATAGCTATCTTACCCAATTTGTAATAAAAACAGAAACTGTATACGGTATACTCTAGCAGATACATTTACATTTATTGTGCTAGAGTTCTGCAGAAATAAAGATTATTCTTTTTTAAAGAGCAGAATTTAGGTCTATGGCAAATGGATTCCAGCTGCAAATGCCTTCACTGGCAGTCATGAAGACAGAAAAATGTATTTGTTATGTCTATATTTCATTTTTTTTAACATTCTCACCCCTACCCCCTAGCAGTAATTCAGAGGTGAGAGCAAGGAGATTAAGCTGTAGAAAGCAAGTATGACTTCTGAGTCAAAGCTTTTATTATTACAAAAAACCCTGCAAAGTTTTGACAAAACACGGTTTCCACAAATGGTGATGTTTTTGTGAGCACCGTTGTTTGTCTCAAAGTCTGTGGCAAGTAGGTGCTGAATATCATGAAGAAATATGGTATTTAAAACCAAATCCTTGTTGAGCAATTGGGATCAGTAAGATAAATTCAGATTTCTTAAGAGACTGTGTGTTAAGTAATTTCATGTTCAAGATCTAAAAGTCCTCATTCTACCTGTATATTATATTGATTTATTTTATTGCAAATCTCAGATTCTGGATGAAATAGAAGAGCATGGCATCAAGATTTATCACCTGCCTGAYGCTGAATCAGATGAGGATGAAGATTTTAAAGAGCAGACCAGACTCCTGAAGGTGTGACTGGCTTCATAGTTTACATACGTGGATAATATAGTTTTTCAGGCTGCTCAGATGGCTTTAGAACAAGAGCTGCAATGCAATCTGTAGTGAATMACCATGTCTCTACACAGGCTTCCCTAGCTGGAAGATGATGGCAGCAATTACTGCTATTTATTTTACACCTTCAAAATAAAAGATTTATAAACTTATTACCATAATATGCAGAGCTGARCAGAGCAAGAGTTGTTCTTGGAGCTGTTTGTCCTGGTTCATTATAAGTAACTTTTGCACTTTTGGTTTTCAGGCCAGCATTCCATTTTGTGTAGTGGGGTCCAACCAACTCATTGAAGCAAAAGGTAAAAAAGTTAGAGGTCGGCTCTACCCATGGGGTGTAGTTGAAGTGGAGAATCCAGAGCACAATGACTTCCTGAAGCTGAGGACCATGTTAATGTAAGTTAAAAAATTCCAATTAAATGCTAGTTTAGAAAACAATCTCCAGGATAATCAGGCACTGTACTGGGGGTTTGAAGCAGTTGTGAAATACCTGGAGACATTCAGAATTTATGTGGGGAAGGCCATGAGCAGCCRTGACCTAGTTGAGCTAAGCCTTGTCAGGGATTGGACCACAGAGGCCCCATGTTCTGTCGAACACAGTGYTGTATTGCTGCTCAGATCCCCAGGAACATTAAACGGAATGTTTGATACTTTGTGCTTATTTCAATGTATCTATAAGTAGATACTCTTGCAAAGGAGCAGACTTCAAAAGTCTACGCGTTGTTTTTTTCCCCTGGTGTTTGCTACTCTGTTTCCCTGGCTCTGCATCATCAAAGGCCTCGCCTCCGAGTGTAGCCTCTGTCAGGGAAGTCTTGGGGCTGAGGATGAGCCCAGGGCTCTCTGTGTCCTTYACTGCAGTAATTTAACTGAAATTAGTTTTTAAATTAGTATGTTAAGTGGGTGTGCATGCTGAGCGCATCGATCCAAGACAGTGCTGAATGCGAGAGTTGCTTAAGCAAACTGATGTGACATAGGGATGTTTYATCTTTTAATTACTTTTCTTCCTCCAGCACCCATATGCAAGACCTTCAGGAGGTGACCCAGGATCTTCACTATGAGAACTTCCGCTCTGAGAGGCTCAAACGAGGCAACAGGTTGTCATCTCATGGTTACATGCTGTTTGTTCCTCTTCTTAATTTATGTTTTGCTCTCTCTATGTCTCACCTACCACTGCATTGCTAGGATTTGGTAGATCAAGGGCAGCTCTGTAGCTCCAGTTAACACCAAGTTCCATCAACCAGCTTACAAAGAGCGTCACAAAAAGTGTTTGTTAAATCTGAAGTGACAATTGTGGAGTTACAGAATTGTGGGAATAGTTAGTTCTGTGCTTTGGTCTGAGGCTTGGACATAGTTGGGTTGGAATGCCGAAGGTGCTAAGTAGGACAGATGTCTACGATAAATGTTGTCTTAAAAAAATCTGTGAACTAGATTAAAGCTGATATGTTAAAAAGTGTGGGTTTTGTTTCAGAATTAACAACTGGAAAATTTGGGTTGTGTCTTTGAGAAGAGATGATCTAATTTTTCTGAGGTGCTTTATTAAACATGACATACATAAATAATTTTCTCTACATACCAGTCACAGGGTAATGGCTGTCAGCCTTATTTTGAGCTGGGGTGCATAGGGCACAGCTTTTCTGGAAAGAAACCCGGGCAAAATACTCCATTTTTAAGTACAATAGCAGGGTTTGTAAAGATGAGTTGGTGAGTTTAGGTGTTTCAGCTGTGTTGCTTATTACAGCCACTAGAGGGTTCCAAATTGCACATTTTGGGGACTTTGGGGCATTTTGTAAAACTTTTCCCATCCTACTTTTGACAGAGATTTTGTCACATGCCTGGTTAGTTTTCAGCAAAASGAGTTTGTTCCTGCTTGTGGCATTGGCCTACATTCCAGCAAGAGAAAATGTTCTTGTCTCCTGACTTTAAATCCTGATTTCTGAATTTTAAAGTCCCCACATTTCTCAGCTTCTGGTGCCTGTTACCCAACAGGTGTGTACAAAGGCTTTAGAAGTAAAGTGACCTAAGGACATCCAATTTTTAGAGGGTTTCAAGTTGCTTTTGCCAATGATCTATGGCAGTAAATTGCTGTTCAGCTGGATATGCCAAACTAAAAYGTGTTTTTGTATCTTGTCTAGAATAGTGGCCCACATACCTTTGCTRTCACATTTCTGAAATGGTGCTAGAACGTAGTTAAATTTACTATAAGTCAGAGTAGATTTCATGTGAATTTTTTTCAAGCTTGCACTTCTGCTACCAGGAATGCTTGGCAAAATAGGTGTTTGTTGACTGCACTCACTAATGTTCTCAGAAGTTTTGGGTGCCCCAAAGTGGACTTTATTACAATCTGTTTCTCTGGTAACATTTTAGCAAACACCACTTCATTTGCTATGCATATTTGATGGCACTTGCTTGATTAGATCCATTAGTAGCTCTTCCCTGTTGTGACATGGAGCAGGAGAAAGCTATTAGCAAAGTGGGAGGTAATCTTGAATAAAACTAGGTGGGAGACAGTTGCTTCTCCCAAGTAACAAGYGATGAGCAWCAGGAAATGGCCTCAAATTGCACCAGAGARGTTTAGATTGAATATAAGGAGAAATTTCTTCACAGAAAGGGTGTTCAGGCACTGGCCCAGACTGCCCAGGGCAATGGTGGAGCTACCATCCCTGGAAGTGTTCAAAATGCCTGTGAATGTGGCACTTGGGGACATGGTTCAGCAGTGAACACAATGTTGGGTTAATGCTTGGACTGGGCAATCTTAGAGTGCTTTTCCAAATGTAATGATTTTATGTTTCTAACAATATTCATATTATTTTAGGAAAATAGAAGATGAAGAAGTAAATAAAGACCAGATTCTGCTTGAGAAGGAAGCAGAAGTAAGATGACAGAACTTTGTACTCTTGTAATGGGGGTATTTTTGTTCTTTTGTTGYTACTTTGGAGCAAATATTTATATGATCTTGGTAATTCATAAAGGAAAAACTGTTATATGTCAACATAACAATACTAATACAAAATACAATACTATACAGTACTAACAATACTAATACAAAACAATATTACACCAGAAATATAAAGTTATTTAAGGTTCACTGAGAAAACAGTGTGAAGAGGTGAGAGGAGACTCAGGATAGGGATTTTTCAGAACAAGTGGAATCTGGTAAAACATGATTCCATTGAAGTGATTGCGATGGATGTAAGATGCTGTGTGGGCAAGGAGAASCATCCTCATGGGAGTAAATGTTCTACAGTTATCAACTGCAGATTGGGACAGAGTCAGTTCAGCTCTGCAGCAGAAAAAGAGGGAATGATGGTAGGAATGGTCAGGAATAAAAAACACAACTGAAATTCTCATTCTGCCACAAAGAGAAATTCATAATGCATTTCTCTGATGCTGCTTTTGTGGTTCCTCTAACCCAAAAAGGATGTAGATAGACAAGACTAGAAAAAGTGCAATGAAAAGCAAAAAGTGGGCAGAAAGTCTGAATTGAACACCTGAGCAGTTTCTGTACTAGGGTAGATGAGATTAATGGCCTTGTTGAGAAGTAGGTGACAGAAGSGAAAGGTCCTTACATGATCACACATGTCAGGATGAATGGGAATCTACTGCACATGCAAGAGTTCATGGTTGATGGGATTAATAGATGGCTGATTTMAATCTAAAAAGATACTTCTAACATAGTCTGTAAGTCATAATACCATAATTGTGGTATTCATTAGTATGGAATTTGTACAAAGCACAATATTTTTTGAGCAGATAAGCTCCAAAATGCTGAGATGGGAGAATYTGCTTTTTCCATGAACGTGCTTACTAATGCAAAAGTAAAATTTTTTGGTTTGGCAAACTCCAAWGGAGACAGATTCTAGATTTTGAGCATGTGTGGGTAAGTATTGGGAGTGGGCACCTGGCTGTCAGGCTCTTCCATGCACTTCCTAAGAGCCAGTACTGGGGAGAGAGCTGTGTTAGATGAGCTCCTTAGCCTGCCTGAGCACAAGCAGACTTGTGCTAGTGATCTTAGTGGGGATTCAAGTCCCAAAATATAGCCAAAGTGAAMATGAAAAGGGTTGAGGTTTCAAGCAATATGAAAAACAAGTATGGTGTAAACATTCTACAGGTTGAGCTTTATTGTTAAGCTCAACAGTTTAGTTTGAGTTTGCAGTGTAAGTGCACAGACACCCAAAATTATTTCCACAGTGAKGTTGACTTGCCAGTCAGTRTTGGGTGCAATAAAATGATTYAAGTAATGTCTGTRCAACACGGTTCAATTAATCTTAGTMGGTGAGTTACATAYTTTCCTTGTGTTTAAATGTTGCAATACTCTAAAACTGAGCTTCGACCAAGGTTAATAATGCTTATGTCTCWTTGGATGGTTTGGTGGTCATACTTGCTTACACCTAGTCATTGCTAGTAAGGGATTTGGGGCGTAATCCTGACAATTGAGGTTTTTTATTTTTGCTGACAGATAGTTTGGAGGGACATAAACAGGCTGCTTTTTTTTTCCAATAAACTTCAGTAAAGTGTAAATGCATGTTGAGTACTTCAAACCATCATTTTTATACATTTAACTTCAGAGATTTCCATTTAGGGATGCTTAAAAATTCCATTCCGCAGTACAATAATAAAGCCTAYTTACTTCAGTCAGTAAATGCCAGCCTCTTCAGGGATGAAGAACAGTAAAAGATGCCATAACCTGTAATCATTTACTTGTCAGATAAAGAAAATGCAGATATGTGATCCCTCTTTAATAAAAATAAGTAATACCATGATAAYAGTGAAGAATTATATTCTGAGGTGAGATCAGGCTACAGAACTCTTCTGTGCTGTTTTTCCAGCTCCGTCGCATGCAGGAGATGATTGCAAGAATGCAGGCACAGATGCAAATGCAGATGCAAACTGGAGAAGGTGACAGCAGCGCAGTTCATGGGCACCATGTATAAATTCTTGGGTAAGATGTTCAAATAGCCGCTTGAAGAGCTTCTCCTTTAGATGCTCACCAATTTGCTTGGTATTAAGAAGTTTTGAAAACATGTTTACAAAATGGGCTTCCATAGGTTTCAGTCTTAATTTTAATTTATAAGGATTAACTGCTGTTTGCAAAGTTAAATGGCTTGGAGTCAAATTAAACAGTGTGATGTTGTATGCATGTATATATGAAAATATTCCAGAAAGTCAATACAATATACACTGGTAAGAACTATGGAACAAGTCTTTGAAATAGTTTAAACAGGTTCTGAAACTCATTATGAAGTTCATAGTTTCCTTGTGACTTAGAAAATGTGTGCAGTTCTTTCAGATTTCCAAAGGTGAGAAGACAGCTGATCTAAAATGGTATTTTCCTGTCTTGTTTTTAGATTACTTTATGCCCTGAAGCTCACAGGAGACCTTCTGGAGCTKAATTGCAGTGGTGGAAGCTGAAAGGATGCCTCTTGCTCCCATGTGATCTGGTGCTTGCTGTAGAATTGAATGTGGGAATGTTTTGTGGTAACATCTTGTGAGATGTATCTCACGTAGTAAGTTCGTATTTTATACATTATACACATTTGACTTTCATTTTCTTTAGACCTTCTTATATTGAAGTTATTTTAGATTTCCCGTTATATTAGGGATATACAAAATAGTCATTAAAAGTTTTCTAGCTTGATACAGCATTAGATAAAAATATTTTTTTAATATACCTTATTAGCTSCCTGCTTTTAACTTTGTATTTCATTTAGAAATAAACAGCTGYCAGTGATACCTTTTTCAGTGCCAGGTAACAGTCACCTCACTAAGGTTGTACCCCTGCAAGGTTAATTTTATATATATTGCAGTGTTTACATGTGTGTGGGAGACCCAGCAGCCCTTTCTCTATCTCTGCTCACAGCAGAGGATTTCCTTGGCCTCTGCAAATATCAAATGAAAATTCAAGCATGCCTTGTGTTTCAGCAAAAGAAAGAAGAGGAAATGCCTCTGCGGGAGACACACCATATGTTACATGACAGACATTATTTATTTTACATTTAACCTCAAGGGTTATTATTTTCTTAAAATCTCTTACTCTGTTGCAGTAATTTTAAAGAATTTSTTGTAGGTCAATAAAAATCACTCCTGCTATTTTTCTGGCATTATTTTAGCCAAATAAACTTTAATAATGCTGATATTTTTGAATGRGGTAAACTCCAAAGAGTAGTTTTCTATGCATAGGTATTTCCTATATCCAAAGGCATAAAAAAAATATATAATCCCTAGTGAGTATTTTCATACTATTTTTAGGGCATTGCAAATTGTTACTTGTAGGAAAAATATGTATTAGCACACTTCTGTTTTTAAAAGTGATCTGTTCCCGACAGGATCAATGCAAATTTAACTTCTTGCTCCAAGATGGAGTCAGCAGTATTACTTCAGAAGTGTCYCTGATTTTTTATTAGGCCAAGGTCACTTTCTTGATAGTGATAGCAAAGGAGACTTTTTTATCTTGGTTGGACTTGTGCCCCAGATCACGCCTGGTATTGTGTTTGCAGCAAGTAATCACCCTGTAATCACACAACTGCCCAGGTGGTGACTGCCAGGGCAAGCAGCGACACACCTTGGGCTGTCTGCTGCTTCTGATAAAGMCAGCAATCAGATTTCTTCATCTGATCTATCATAAAACATTCTTATCTGAGCAGCTAATAAAACATAGGTAGAATTGCAATTTCTTTCAGCTCTTTGAGCTCAGGTGCAGCTGTGACTTTTATAATAGTTTTAATGTTTCTTTGGAAAAAAATAATAGAATTTCTACAGCTAATGTATAATTCCAGTGSTACTTCAGTGGCTAGATTAAATATAAACCTGTTAAGCAAGTGAAATTTTTACCTGCCTGAAACTACTGTTTTATGATTGAATCTCTGTAAAAATGTGAAGTAAAACCCTGCATCATAGCCTTTGCTGGGGTGCTCCAGCTCTCTTTTCAAAAGTAATTACTGTCAAAGTTTGACATGATTCATTTGACCTTCCCTAACCTTGACAAAATTGAAAATGAGAACCTTTTTGTGTGCTGAGATGCACAGAAAAGGTAAGTCCCATTTTGTCAAATCTTTACATATAAAACTTGGATGGAAAAACATGTGCTTCTAAATTCTTGAGCTTCTTTTTCAATAGGAAATGTAGAACCAAAGTAATGTAGCAGCATTGGCAGAGAACAMTCCTCACCACCTTATTTATTTCTATTGCTATGAGCCTGTACTTGAAGAAAAACTGTGAAATGTTAAAAGGTCTGCACAGGACCCTGGTTGTACATGTCACTTTCTCTCTGTATATTGGGTTGATAGTTTTTTCCTGTRTTTTAAATGTGGGAACAAGAGCAGATTGTCCATTTTTTTGGTGCAGTTTAGTCACCATCTGTGAAATTATATCAGGCAACAAGTGATCCTTTGAAATATTTACATATCAAAGTATTTGATCAGGATAAAGCATTTATTTTGATTCTTAAGCAAAAAAGAAATTATCTAAAAATTCAGCAGGAGAAGTATTTTTATATTTTGTTTGGGTATTTAATGGGAAAAAACAAGTTTAKGGCACTAGCCTTTTTAGCTGCAATACTCAAGCCAGATAATTAACTGCTGCTTCTTCCCAAGCCTTTGGGGCAATTATTCATAGTGTGCCTGATGTCTCTRAAAGTCTATTCCCCCTTCACTTTTCTTGGGATGGTCTTGAAACTCATGGTTTTGTGCTAAGATATGAAAAGCAAGAGTAATTTTCTCAGAAAAGCTGCTGGTAAAACAAAGATTTGAGTAGCAGAAAGACTTGGGAACAAAAGGTAGATGCTGTCTGGTGGCTTGCTGAACTGGCCACGATTCTTTTTCTGTTACCATGTTGTGATGGTTTTTATTTTAGAGTAAAARTACTTTTGAATTTGCAGTGCTTTATAGTTGATAGCAAAAATTACTTGTTCTTGGTAAAAAAACCTGCTATACTCTGTTTTATGTACTACAATTACCCAAAACTGTAATAAAAAATGCTAAAAAACTATTTTGTGATCATTATTAWTTTTTATTATAATCAATATCGAATTGTGGTGGCATGTTTCAAGTATTGTCCTAGTTCCAACYAGGACAGGATTAATTTTTGCAGTAGCCAGGAAGGGCAGGATTGTAGGGGCAGTGGGTGATGTTGGGGTCCTAAGCATTTCTGCATGTGAATCACCCTCTCTTTTGTACCCTTTTGTCATTAATATAGTTGCTATTACTGTTCCTTTTCCTATCTCATTGCTGTTTCCAGTAACTTGTTCTTATTTCAACCTGTGATCTTTACTTTGTGTTGTTCCGGATCTCCTCTCCATCCCGATGCAGAAAAGAGGGAGAGAGGAACAGGGAGCAAGTGGTAACATTTTTGTAGGTTCCATTGGTCCTGATTAGTGTGATGTGGCTTGTATGCCTAAATGTTCTCTTTTCTGAGGAGAGTATTTGAATTTCCTCTCTGGCCATCATGGCTCTTCAGCAAGGAATGAGTAAAAAGGCATTCAGAGCCTGTGGTGTACCCTTTTCAGGTTGTTTTGAATATTAGGATGGTTGGGCTGGAGATCAAATTTGCAGCACTTGCTCCCAGGTTTTCCATTTGGGTGACACCTGTGGATGAATTAGTCAGACCTCTCTCTTCATACACACTAATGACTACAGAGTAAGCCACTAAGGAGAAAGATGTCCTGTGATGTGAGTGGAAGAGAATGTTTGGCATTTCATTGACAAATGCTACCCAACCAAACTATATTCAGTTGGCATGTAGTAGGAAATCATGCCAAGACTGAAAGAAATTAGGTTCAGATTCATTGTAACTTCGATGTCCTTTGGTTTCTTTGCTGTTTCTATCTCAGTAGACAGCATGAGTGCAGAGAAGTGCTTTGTTTTTAGGCAACTCTCYTGCTCCACACTGTCAAATATTGCCTGGATCTTTCTGAGGGTTTGGACAGGGTTAAGCACCCTTTGTGTGCCTGTTTCATTGGGTTCTCCATGGTGTTCTTTTTCGTTTACCTGGGCCCTGAAGAAGGGTTTCAATCACGATTTTGCTAGATTGTTACACAGATTTAGTAGTTTAAGAAAAAGAAAAAAAAAAAGTGAACAAAATATCTATGAATTCCTGGTGAATTTGACATTTGACTAAAGAAAAATGAGAAACATAACTTTTCCTGCATTTTTCTGGACACTTTGTARTAGACCCTGAAATGCTGCATGCTATAGGGAAGTGTCTCAACTAGAAGACAAATGAGGTGGTTAATTGCTTGGAATGTGCAACAGAATAATCCATAAAGGCTTTGAGAAGAGTTGAAACTATCACTTGGGAGGACATTTTATAGGAATTCAGTTGCAAAGGACTCCATGGAATGATGTGCTCTTCTCTATTTGCTGTTTTCAGAATAGAGCACAAAGAACTTAACACAGGGCTCCTGCTGTCACAGAAAGCCACAAAGAAGTGTTTAAAAGATTCCTGCAGTGCAAGGAAGCTGTGATTAAAACCCTTCATAACTCAGCTCTCTGTAGAAGTTTTCCCACAGCCCATGATTCCCAAGGGCAGTTTCTCAGGAGAGTTAACAGTTTGGCTAGAAGCCCTGTTCCTCCCATGTCTGCCACCTCTTCCTGGAGATGCTGAACAAGGCTCTGAGCTGCTGTGCATCCTAGTTCTTTGGACAGCCCCAAAAGCATGTGGCTGGCAATTCAGGCCAGTTTACCAGTGAAGCAGGTGTTGTTCCTGTGCAAGAGCAGCCCTTAGTGTGTAGTTGTTTCCTAAAGAATCTCTTCATAATCCAAAAAATGTGAGGTGCTGCCACCTGCTCGTGTGTCCTTTTTACACAGAGACTCAAATGGTGCTGAAAGCAGGCTGTTGCCACAATGACCAGCTAAGCACACGTGCAAGTGAAGTTCCATTTGATGTCATTATGGGGCAAGTCCAGAAAGTGGGAATGGAAGGAGTGTGAGGAGGAAGAGCTTTGTGTAAGCAGTGGTGTGATGGCCAACCACACTGCCAGTGCAGCCCAGACATGATGGGATCACCCGGGCCTGGCTCACGGCCACTGCAGGGTGTGCCCAAGTTTCAGRTGCCTTGTGGAGTTTCTGCAGCATTTAGCAAGGCAAGATCTGATGTAGCTGCGTGTTTGCAAGTTTAGTTTCAGTGCTTGAAATGCAGAAGGCAAATGAATTTCACTGCCACCCACAGAAATGAGAGCCTGTCAGGCCAGCAAGGCGGAGAAGGTGTCCAGCTGCCTCAGATGGAGAACAACACTTTTGGGAAACTACCCTGGTGACAGCAGATGCAGACTCAGAGCCATCCTACATGGCTTTATGGAGCAGCCTCATGGAGAAAGCACTCTCATTGCTGTAGGAAACACTGAGCTCCCAGATAGGAAAACAATGAGGATCTCTACTCTCTCTCCCAAGCCTGGGGCTTAYCCTCCCTTTGAAACCCGCTGTAAACAGTTTTGTAGAACCGACATAGCCGGTTGTTTTTGCTCTATCCCAGCCCTCCCTGGCCCTCAACTTTGCACATATCGTCTGTGGTGATGTAAATGGTGTCAGATTTAAGGCTWCCTTCCAAAAGTGAGCCACATTGCCAGATAGAAATTTCTGCTCAGCCATATAAGTTGCATCCAGGAAGACATGGCAAAAAGTCAGGGAGATTGGAGTTATAAGACGAGCCTTCTATTTGCAACTTCACTGTGTTGAGGCATCGTGCTTAAAGTGCCTCAGGCTGGCTGGCCTCCTGTTTTTTATTGAGAAACAATTTGAGGCTGGTGGAGCAATGAGGAGTCGCCTTGTTTTTATAAGCAGAAGCCAAAAATTCATGGGAAAAAACATATATAGGAAGCAGAAGAGCTCACAAGTGATGTGAAGGTAACTCAGTGTATTCTATAGAATAGGCAAATACACACACCCTGAGTGCTAATGCAAAACACTCATTAAAACAGATCTTGTGCTGCTTCAATAGCATATTTATGAAAATAAAAAGAAAGGCACTGACAGTACAAGGCTTTGTTCAAAACATGCTCACTCTTGTGCCTTGCAATTTCCAATTCCCCTGTTGTTTTAATGTTTTTGATTATTTTTACTTTTAAAAAACTTTCTTGTAAAGGAGAGCCTAAAACCTGGGTCAAGCTGTTCTTGTAGYGGTACTTGCTCTGAGTTCAGAGCTTCTCCCCTGCAGAGAACATGGGATTTGGCCTCTCCAGGAATATTTCAGTCTRTTTGAAAGTTTGTACCCTGACCAAGAAAACTGGTTTGAATCTTTCTTTCCTGCCCAGCAAATAGTCTCAGGCTTCTTTGAAACATGCAAAGACAGCGTGGCAGGGGTTATCCATGTGTCTGACAGCTGGGCTCAGCTCAGGGGCTGCATTTTGGCAGCAGTGGGACTGCCCTGCTCCATGTCCTGGCACAAACAGCTGGAACAATCCTTTTGGCTGTGGGCAGAGTGGGGGTTCTGCCAGTTTGTTTTACCAGCAATTTGTGTTTGGCTGCCTCATTTCTGAAAGAACTTAATGCAAAAGAGTYTGTGTTACTGACAGCCTCAACTGCGGTTTATTTGACAGTAAAACAATTGCCAAGCTTATCTGTGTCTGGTGTTTGGAAATCCTGAATGAATAATTTCATTCTGAAGTGTTCTGTCCATGAAATAGAAGTAGGCTTTTTTCTCCTTTATATTCAATTGGGCTCTCTGTGTATTTGTGTTGACTAAAATTGATTGGTATGTGAAGATGAGGTGATCYTTCTTGTCAGAATTTCAGATTGTGGGGGAGCGGTGTTTTCCCTTTGGGGATGTCTTGTTCACCRCCCCCCAAACACACAGAAATTTTTTATGTAGATCTTTGAGGCACGGTACAAGTCATGACTGAATTAAATCCTTGTGCAGCTTCTCTGATGTAACAAATTCCAGGCTGACTTGATGGGCAGGGAAATGAGATGAACCTCAATGGAATTTAAAAATAAAAAATAAGGAGGGTGARCTTTCTGGCACTCCCAGTTTTATTGGGCCAGGGGAGTTCAGGCCTTCCTTCTTCAGACATGYTTGGTTGCCCTCACTGTGAGGACATCATTAAGTGGAAGAGAGGAATATATCGATGTAATTGTAGAAAAGATTATTTGGTAGCTGCTTAATGTTTAAGCTGTTACAGAACTAACCTCTATTAAAAAAACCCTTAGGATGCAATTTAAAGTGAAATTAGAGGAATTCTGGGTGTATTTGTGTTTTTGTGCAATAGGATTGATGTACCACGTGGGGGCAATAAGGGATTGTCTGYGTCTGAGCTTTTACCTGTGGATGAAGAACATGGGAGACACGGTTGTCAGATTTTGCCTGGACTTTTTTTCCAGTGTTGTGGGTCAACAGCCGTATTTTGTTGCAGTTTGTAGTTTGTCTACGCTCTTGATTTTTGTGTCGTGGCTTCAGAACTGCTGCTGGCTACAGACTGATCCTTCCGGGCAGGCAGGATGTGCTTGGACAAGTTCACTAGTCAGACTAAGAGAAGCTGCCTAGTGAGTGCCTCTGTGTGTATGCAGGTATGAACATATGCTGTGCTTAATTTACTCCTTCTAATTGCCACTTTCACCATGAGAGCCAAGTGAAAATAAAGACATAATTATGAAAGTCAAAGCAGGTGATTGCAAAAAGGGATTGCAGCCTCTTGTTTTTTTTTCTGTTAGCAGAAGTTTTTCCTGCACAAAAGTACCCAGGCCGGTTCTAAAGAATTGGTTAACACTGAGAGTTTAATTCCAGGTCACAGTCTGAGGCTGGTGGACTTCGTGCTTTAYAAAGGCCAATGTAATTGGTAGTTGCAGTGTGTGTRGAAGGACTCCTGATAAATCCTCCRCATKGGAGCAAGCCCTGAGAAGCCCAAGGTTTTCCTTCTGGGARAAGTGCTTGAGCATGAYTGTGGGAGGCAAAATTATTTAAGATTGGAASYGTAAAATCCCTACCTCAGAGTCTASAAATGTCTGCAGCATGGAAATCAGTTTGTCCAGTTGGTTTAGCAAAGAACTGGCACTGCTGAGTGCTTTTGCCCTTCCATCTCTGCCAGTGGAACAGGGTGCATTCTGAGTATTTTTGAAGTATCTTCAGTGCTGTTGAAGAACAGTATTTCTCCTTTGCTGTCAGGTCAATTTTGACAGTAAGTGAGCCTGGAGTAATAGAGTAATTCTCCTAAGTGGTACATACAGGTATGGCTGTGTTACTCACTCTTTGTGCTGATCATGTGGATTGTATCTCTGCATATCTGGCAATTCCTGTTCACCCTGACTAGTCTTTTGTCATCTAAATTTTATGATTTCACTCTTTTCATGTTTTTTTACCATCTGGTATACTGGTGGGCTGTTACTACAGAACAGCACCTGACAAAAATTGCTGAAACTGGCTTGATTTTACTATTTAAGAAACAAACTTATGCTCTTTGTGACTGTTGGGTAGAGGACCTGATAATCAGTGATGAGGCAGGTTGAGGAATGATTTGTTGATCCATGYAGACTAATTCCTACTGAGATGTGTAAAGTCATGCGGAAGGTTATCTAGAGGATAACCTGTCTAGGGTCAGTGAGAAAAGACAGCCCTTAGTCTGGCTCTGCTGCACAGGTCATTACAGAACTGAACTTTACATTACCCTGAACTCTTCAGGGTTGAAACACTTCCAGACAAGAAATATGGTCAGGGTGGTCACTAATGGTCATGGCAGTTCATC
Source organism: Malurus melanocephalus (assembly GCF_030028575.1). NCBI lineage: Eukaryota > Metazoa > Chordata > Aves > Passeriformes > Maluridae > Malurus > Malurus melanocephalus. The sequence continues at coordinate 207,835 of NW_026623876.1, read as the reverse complement.
TAACATGAGCACAGCTGTGGAAAAGCAAGTTTTTCCCTTGGTGGACCTCTGAGGTGCTCTGCAGGTGGTGCGGTGTCACCAGGGCCTCAAAAGTGATGGAAGAAAGAGTGATCATCTTGTGGAGAAAGCTCTCAGTCCTTCCAGTTAGTCTTAAGTGACACTGTGCTTAGGCTTAGGTTATTAACATCTACACCAAATTGTTGAATATCTCCAGGTAGAAAGAAATGGGAGAACTGTCATACAAGGCTTGAACTAAAGTAGGACAGTGGCAGCAAACTGTGGCAGTCAAAGGTGTGTGAACTGCCCCAAAAAGGATTCTGGTGCTTTCAGCGAYTCACCTGCAATGAAATCCATACCAATCCATCTTCCTGCTTTCATCCCTGGCACACCCATGAGTGCTGTCATTGTAGAGTCCCAGTACAACGCACTAGAGGGGTGAACTGGCCCTGTTAGTTCCCTGTACATGGTGTAAAATGCTGGTTTAAATAGTTGTAACTGTTTTTGCTCTCAGCTGTGCCAGCTTGCTGCTGTAGACAGAAGGGAAGACATAATGAAAGCTTTTGAAACCGGTTTTTTTTTTGTTTTTATGAGATGGGAGACCTCTGAGAGACAGAGCTTTGTAGTGTGTATTTGGAAAACGTGTGCTGACAAAATCATCAATAGGTGTAATTTTTCAGTCTGYAGAGTTTCTCTTTGCCATAATGAGGGATCTGAATAAAAAGAGGCTTTCCCAGCTGCTGTTTATCTTGGTTGGATAAGAAGTCTGCTTTGAAGGACTTCCTCCACCCTCRGCCAGAGAGTGATTAAAGAAAATTATGACATTATAGCATTGTGAAAAGGTAATTCTAATTGTCCTGCTCAGGCCAAAAGGTGAATGTGGATTAGATTATTGTTAGTTGAGTGAGAGAATTACACCTTGTTATTATTTTTTTATCTCAGAAGGCGAAATTTGTATTTTGTCCTGACACTGCATCCTTCCAACAGCAACAGCTGGCTTTCATGTGTAATGACATTCTTCTGGTTTTGGTCTCTAAACTTCTTCCTCCTCCTGTAGAGGCTTCAAACACTGCCTGGATGGCTGGAAAGTTTGATTTCATGGGTGTTACAGAAGCTCAGATGTCTTTATGGATAGCTGTGAAGAACTTAATGCTGAGTCTGGGAGAGATAACCATGCACTCCCTCTTTTAGGTTTCAAAATCACTAAACACGAGATCTCAAACATGTTTTTTGTTACAGTTTCTGATGATATATTAAATGATCGAGTGAGTAGAACAGAGGTTCAACCTGAAATGGCCCTTCCTAACTGTACCCTGTTTGGCTGGGAGTAGGAATTACAGAGGACAGTCATCTCTCTCATCTGGCTTCCCACTGCCAGAGGGCAGGATTAGATGGGATATTGGGAAGAAATTCTTCCCTGTGAGGGAGGTGAGGCCCTGGCACAGGRTGCCCAGAGAAGCTGTGGCTGTTCCACCCCTGGAAGTGTCCAAGGCCAGGTTGGATGGGGCTTGGAGCACCCTGGGATAGTGGGAGGTGTCCCTCTCATGGCAGAGGAGTTGAAACTGGATGGTCTTTAAGGTCCCTTCCAACACAAACTATTCTGCAGTTCTGTGATATAAAATATAAAATGTAAAATAATTTTTTTGCTCATGTAGGTAGAAAGGTCGGAAATGAGCTGCACATAGAAACAGCAGTACTGGGGGTGTGAACAACTAAACTCACTGAACCTTTGTGACTTTTCCTTACTGGATTGTTTCAGTTTGGTAAATTACTTGTTTAWTTTTTTTTTAAATTTATATTTTAAAAAATTGAATTTAAATTTTAAAATTTAATTTAATTTTAATTTTAAATTTTATTTTAAAAAAATAACAAATTTTGGGTGAGCAATGTAGTCAGGACTACACAGTGAAGCATAAAGAGCAGCAGCAGGGTGTTGATGTTTCTGGAGACTGTGTTGTATCTGTAATTATTGCTTCCTCTCCCGGGTGTGGTGGTGTGTGGCTTTAAAGTGATCACAGCAGATTTGTTCTCTGACTTAGTGGCAACTCTTTTTTCGGACAAGAAAACTTAAGTGCTCTTTTTRGATGCTAAAGCAAGTGATTGAAATGAAGATCACTCTGAAGTGTGTCGGCACTTTGAAGGATGTGGAACTGTATTAGAAGTTAAGTTGCAAATAAAGAGCCATGCAAATAGGATACTGAAACAGCCTGTTTTTCACCTGATTGAAATTACAATTGATCTTATGAATGGAGTTATCTGAAACGTTATGTACACTCTCCTATGTATGTTTTTTTTCTTTTATCCATGGGATTTTTCAACTCTATCTCACTTTTAAAGAAGACAAACCACTGGACGTATTTTTTTCTGTCTTTTGGTCTTTTGAAGAGATGAGAATGCTGCTAGTCGGGAACTACTCATTACATTTGCAAGTTGCCTTTTGCTGAGTGAGAGTGATGAAGCTGCTTCAGGTTGAAAGGGCTTTTTCATTTATGTGTTTGTTCTTATAAAAAGTCATATGCTATGTTAATACTTTATTTCTCAAACTGTTGTGAAAAGGTCAAGTTCTCAGAAACAAGATGGCTTCTCGCATTTCTCATGCTATTTGCCAACAATCCCTATCTGGAGAAACCAAAGGGTTTCTCTCATTCCTGTTGCTTCTTGTCTTGAAGAGCAGACTCTAGTGAGCTATGGGTGACTCAGGGGTTGTCAAGGGTGGCCCTTTTCAGGAGGAGATCTTTTCCTGGCTCTCCTCTTACCTGCCAGCCTTGGCATCAGCTTTAGAGCAATCTTGAAATCCAGACGGTGCAAAGGTCTGATTGTCCTGTGCTGGATTTCCTACAGTGTTTTGTTCTTGTCCGTGTCAGTGAGGGCTGGGCTTGCTGGTTGTGGCATGAAGAGGAGGAGTAGGGTGCTTTTGTGGTCTTCAGYCCCTTTGGCCAGCAACACTGCCCGATGCCTCTGTGCAGCACCCTCCTTTTCTCCTGTTCTGTAGTGCTGCGTCTTTTTCTACCCCCACTTAAAGTTTATATGTGAAAAGTTTAACTAAGTWAAGACCTAAAATGTTCATTTATTGTTCTGGGGCTGTTTGCTGGCATGGTGTCACCCCCGAGGGCAGTGTTTCCCTAAGAAAACGGGTCTGTGGGGTACGCGTGATGGATGTCTGGGGTGTTCATTGGGGGGGGGGGTTTCATGTGCCTTTTTTGGGGTGCAGGCGTTGAACAGCAGCCTGTGGGCTGGCTGCCCTTCAGCTTCGGCTGGAAATATCCTTTTAAAGCCTTCCTCGTGCTGGAAAAGCACACTTTGGGTTTTACTTTGGTATCAAATCACCCTCGAAACTCGGCGGGAGCGGCGGGGCAGGAGAAGGGCTCGGTGTCCGCGGCGGGAGGGGAGCAGGGCTCGGTGTCCGCGGCTCGGTGTCCGGCTCCGTGCGCAGGCGGTTCCCTCAGGCCGGCCCCGGGCCCCGTTACCGCCCGCGGGCGGGGCCGCCAATGGCGCGGCCGGGGCGGGGCGGGGCGGGGCGGGGCGGGGCGGAACGGGGCCGAATCGGGGGCTGGGGGCGATGGAGCGGGCTCGGGGCGGGCGCTGAGGGGCTGGAGCTGAGGGGCTGGAGCGGCGCTGGCGGCGAGCGGCGCCTCAGGCCGGTGTCTCGGGCCGCCCCGCCCGCGCGGCCGGGCTGCGGCAGCTGCCGGGCATTGCGGCCCCGGGCCGAGCGCTCGCCTGGGAGCCTGGCCGGCAACGGGAACGGGAACGGGGTCTGCGGCCCGCCCTCCGCCGGCCCCGGGACGGGGGGTCCGGGTGCTGAAGTCTCGGGACTGCTTTCCCCGGTTGCTGCCGGGCCTGGGGAGCGGCTTCCTGGGGGCGCCTTTGCCGGGGGCTGCCGCAGGTCCGGCCTGGGCGGCTCCGCCACCGCCCTCCGGGGCCGGGAGTGTGAGCACCCGCGCCCCGGCACACCCCTCCCCTGCATCCGCCTCCGTGCGGGGGACCCGGGCTCGGAGGGGCTCGGTGTCGCTCTGCTGATCGCGCTGCTCGGTCAGGAGAGCGCTCCTGRAGCCCCGCTCACCTGGCGGGGACCGGCTGCCGACATTCTTCACCGTCCCCGCCCATCCAGCTCCGTCCGTGCCAGCGTGTGGCCGTGCAGCGCTGCAGGGCACAGCCATGAAACCCTTCGAGGCCGTGGGGAGGGACGCTGGTCGTAGGGGAGTTTGAGGTGCGGGTCACAGGGAGACACGTCTGTCCTCTCCCAGCCGGGCACTCGGAATCTTCATCCTTCTTCATTGCGGTGGTTGGGTTCCTGGTGCATCAGCTGGTGCCGGCTCAGTGTRGCGATGCTGACGGGTGGCTGTGGCTTAGTGAGAAAGTTAAAAGAGGAAGGTTTGCTTCTGGTGGCTGAAGGGACCTGATCCGAGAGTACTTCCTTGCTGCTGCTCCGTGTGTAGGGATCCCTTTCTATGGAAGGTGGGGACTGCCCTGCTCACACTCGGTGGCTGAAAAACTGGCCTTACTTCAGATCTGCTTTCTGCATGGGTGAGGGAGCATGGACTCTGTGTCTGGCAAAAAGATACTGTGCTCAGAGGAGTTCCTTTGAAAGCCACTGGTGTCACTCCTCGATRTGTGCAAGGCCAGRTTGRRTGGGGCTTGGAGTAAACTGGTCTGGTGGAAGGTGTCTCTGCCCATGGCAAGGGGTTGGAACAAGATGGGCTTTAAGATCCCTACAAACCCAAACCACTCTGTGTTTCTATGATCTTGCATATCCTCAGATATAAGCTGCCTTTCCAGATTTGCTGGTAGCTGAAAATGCTGTTTTGCTTCTGAAAAATGAGTTTATTCTATCCAAGCAGATGAAACTCATTGTGACTTAAAAGGTATTTCAAAGACAACAGAAAGTACCAGGTACAAAAAGTGAAAAAAAAAATCATATACACCTACCTGAATTTTGTAAATTTKGTTGTTTTGATCCTTCACTTAGGGCTGAGAGTAACACTCAGTCACTGTGCTTCAAGGAGCTGATTTAGCTTTGATGCCTGGTCCCAGTTTATAAGAAATTATGAGGATAAACAAGTTCAGGGAGAAGCAATGCAAGGAAGATTTTTTTTTTTATCTTAGAACATTAATGTTGAAGTAATATTGCAACTTAGTTTTGCACTGTTGAGACCTTGTTGTGGCTCACCTATGGCAGGAGGTCTCTGTGCTGCGGGATGGTCTACTCTCAGAGCTTGCAGCCTGTCTCAGGCTTCACTAGTTCCTTTTCCTCCTTCTTTCATGTAGTCAGCCTCTTGAACTGAAGCATTTCCTGAACCATGACACTATGGTTTTTGTCATAAAATGTTATATGTAGTCTGAGTATCTAAAATGTGATATGTGGTGAAACTGGAAATAGGGTTTGGCTTGGTTAGTGCTCCTCAAACATTGGTTTTGAAGGCAGTGGGAGCAGGCCAGGGCTGTTGGGGGATTGTTAATAGTTATGATGGCATTAGGAGGGTGCCTTGGGAGGGARTGGGATGTGGCATGGGGGGATGCTCTCAGCTGGCACAGCAGGCCACTGCTCTTCTGGGGATCATTCTTGCTTCTGCACATCATGTGTTCTGCCTAGTGCTGCTTGGCTTTTAAAGTCTGAATATTGGCCGGCGTAAATATTTTTAGGAACATTCACCAGTGGGAGATGAGGTCGAGCTCCATGGAGTTCGCTTTCCCTGTTACCACCTGTGGGGAAGGACTTTGACATGTTCAGTTTCTGTTTGCTGTGCCTTTGGTCTCTCCTGGCTGCTGACCAAAGCTAGGGAGTGCCCAGGAGCTCCTCACTAGCCTGGCCTTGGATGGCCTGCCTGCCTGGCTTTTGGGAAGCAGCTGGCTCCAGCTGGRGGCGAGGCTGCTGAGGCCACTGCTGCTGGGCTGTTCCTTGTGCTGCCTCGGCTATTGCTGCTTGCATTTTTTTCCTTTTGAGTAACTGCAGTGTGTGTCTCTTCCAGGAGCTGTTTATTCAGAAGGGGATGAATGTGCTCCTGGAGCAGTGCTTTTAAGAGGGGTGGCTAATAAATAGCCTCATGAGGAGTAAGCCTGGGCTGCTCTGGTTGTTCATAGGCTCCTGAATGCCAACAGCAAAAATCTTACCATGAGACTACATGATAAGGGACACAGTATCAAGGGGCTACAGATGGCATCAAGCTCTGGTTTATCTTCAGATTAGCCGATGTAACCTGGGCATCTCTTTCTGCTGAGTTTTGTTATTAAGGGGGTTTTAAAATTTATAACCT
>NW_026623876.1:176047-201042 GCF_030028575.1 Malurus melanocephalus | reverse complement strand
AATGTTTGGGCTTGATGACATCAGAGATTTTTCCAGTCTTAATGGTTCTGTGATTGTCACACTTTCTTGTTGCATGTCATCAGCCTCYGTGTCCCTGGGTGGTCTCAGCTGTGCTGCTCAGGCAGGGCTCTGCAGGGGCTCAGAGGCCACACAGCCTTGTGGTGAGTGTGGTTAGGTGGGGCGGCATCTGTCTGCCCTCCTGGGGTAAGTTTATCTTTACAGGGGTCTGCAAATATAAATTGAACCCCCCAAAATGTTAAGATGCACTGGGCTGCAAGCTAGGAAGATGTTTGACTAGTCTCAATGTATGTAAGAATAGAAAGTAAAACAGCCCCCAACTAATTTGTAAGGACATGTACGGCTGGCTTCATTMAGATCCTTGGGGCAGACTGCCTACCTACTCTCAGCACAGAGAGACAAAGAAGTGTTTTCATGAGCTCTCTCTCTTTTTTTCACACAAAACACATTTATTGCAAAGCAGTARCCTATCACTCCTTTGGATGGGAAGCTATGTGAAGGCTGTCCCACTGCAGTACCCACATGCTTTGGATTGTCAAGACACAGTGTGGGGTTTAGGTAATTCACCCAAAAGCCCCAAGGCRCCTCYCTGTGTATTCCTGCTGGTTGCCTTRCAYGCAARTACTCAGTGCCACTGGTGGACAGGGGGCAGAGGCTGTGGTGCATTCTGAGCACTCACCTTCATGTAGAGCCCACTGTGATTCTGTGTGCAAATGTCACCGCTGCTCTGGTGGGATGGGAGGGCTGGGGAGAGTCATGTTGGACATTTTCCCATGTCAAATTAAACATTTGCTCTGCACAGCTGCCACCAAGCCATGACAGCACAACTCATGCTGTAGGAGTCAGCCTACTTGGACTGTTGTACATCTTTGTAACTGAGATTTTTGCCCACTGATTTAATCTGGGTATAGCRCAAGTTTGCTTGTGAGGTGAGGCGCTATTACCTTGTGGCAGCACCTGAARGCTCTGAGCTGCCAGCAGTTAAGGTTTTGCATGAATCATCATTTTGGAGATGCAGGAAGTTAATTGTTATTGTTATCTCAGAATGCAGTCAATGGGATGGTTGGGTGCCAGTGAGAGGTRCAATTCTGCTTTACCCTTTGCTGTCCCCAGTGCTCATGCTGCTGGTGGTAGGGGGCTCATCAGCAGAAAAACTCAGCAGAAACTAAAATATTCATATTGGGAGRGCAGAAGGCACAGGTTTGACTATCCTATTTCTTAACTATGCTTCAGAATGCTTCAGGTTAGGTTTTTTCCTACTTTTTATTCCCAGCTGCTGGATTTTAGTCATTCTAGAGTGGTTCGGCTTTGAAGGAACTCTAAAGCTCATCTTGTTCCAACCTCTCCCATGGGCAGGGACACTCTCCACTAGACCAGGTTTCTCCAAGCCCTATCCAGAGTTTGATTAACATTATGACTGATCTTGCTAGTGGGGATAAAGAGTGTTAAATAAGGATTTTGTGATAGTGCTTCAGCGGGTAGTATTTTCATACAGAATGTCCATGGAAAATCTTTCAGGCTGTAACCCTCKATTTTATTCCATGTTTCTATAAATTCTGCTTGCTGTTGGAAGATGGGAGAGATAGAAGGAACATACAGAGTTCTGCAGACGCCGGGCTCTCGTTTGGGTGCTCAGAAAACCTCAGGAGTGAGTACCTTGGAGCCAGGACAGAAYCTCTTGACTGCCATGGCATCATCGCCTGCCAAAGCGCACGAGCGTGACCTCCCCATCAAAATAAAGATGTTGGACAACACAGTGGAAGTACTTGACATCGAGGTAAGAGAGGTTTRAAACTGATTTCAAGTACACAGAGCCTCTGATAATGCAAAGCTCACAAGGATGTGCCTCTGTAGAGAGCTGGGACGTTTTGAGGTGATATCTGAGTAAAGATTCCTGTTGGGATTTTACCTACTTACAAGTAGTGATATCAGTTGTATGGCTTGTTTTTTAGAATCTTTTAAGTATAACAGATGTTTTGTGTTTTTAACAGACTTTAAATACAAGCACATACTGTAAGGAGAGTCTTTATTTGTTGTTTGCCTTGGGAGAACACCAAATGTCTCCTGCCAAATTGTTCTTGCTTCCTGAGCCACATGCAGCTTTGTCAATTTGGCAGCTGGGAGAGTGGAAGAGCTTTGCCTTAGTTACTGATTTATATTAATTATTTTAATGCTTTGTATCCTCTCCAAGTAAACCTGCTCCTATTTGAAAGTGTTTGCTTGCTACCACAATTTAGGAAAGATGCACCAAAGCGGTGTCAGGTCAGAGTTTCTGAAAAATTTTATTTAAAAGTATGCTTGGGCAAATCTGCCATAGGACATAGAAGCCATGCACAAATTAGGGAGATTCTGCTTTTAAACAATTTCTTTTTCTTCCAATTCTTGTTACATTTTCTGCATTAACCTCAGAGTTCAATTCTAGTTTGCCTGAGGTCTGTTGTTAGAAAGCAACTGTGTTCTAGTGAAGMTACTCAGATATCAGATGTTCTACATTAGTATCAAATTGTAATCAGTAATTTACAGTTAGCACTTGGAGCCTAAATTTGTTACATAGACTCAAAAAGTTTTCTTCAGGCAGAGTGATAAAAATGTCTGTGGAACTCTGAGGAAAGAGTGGATTTTGGGGATATCTTCTACAGATTCTATCCAGGTGTTTGAGTTTTAGACATGAAATTTGTTGTTTTTTGTTTTTTTTTTTTGTTTTTGTTTGTTTGGGTTTTTTTTGTTTGTTTTCTTATTTGTTGTTTTGTTTTGTTTTGTTTAAGTGTGAGTCTGTGCCTGTATCCTTCCACTTGAGCACACAATGTCTACTACTGCAAACCCACCCATCCCTCACAGACCGCATAGAACACAAATGCCTCTTTTTTCCCTTTTAATTATATTTTTAGAAAATCTWCTGACTTTGGTTCTTTTGAAGGATAATTTTATTTATTTTTCCAAGTTTRTGTAGATGGTGCTTTTGTGTTTTGATTCAAAAAAGGAAAAAAAACCCAAGCAACACCCTCAACTCTGTAATTTTGAAGGCCAGTGCAAGTCCAGGTTGGATGAGGCTTCCAGCTAGTTGTACTGTATGCGTTTCCCATAATTAGGAGCTAACTTAGTTTTTTTGTTACCTGGAAAGCTCCCTCTGATTATGGTACCCACAGAAACACCCAAATTTGGGTGCTAGCATGCTGAGGCCAAATTAAWATTGTTCTTTTCTTCCTTATGGGGTCAGCTGGAACTGAAAAACCTGAAAAACTTACAACCTCATGCCTGATGCTGTGAGYGGTGAGGAGAAGGGGTCAGCCTTGGGTCAGCTTTAGAGCACTGAGCACAAAAAGGTCCAGAGTCAGCAGCTGTGGCATTACAGTCCAGCTAACACTGCCTCCATTGCCTTTCAGTTTTGGCTAAATAAGGTAGCAAATGATAGCAAACAGGCATGAGGTATTAAACTGTGACCCTCTGCCTGATTTCTTTGGTGAGCKGRTGGGATAACAGGAGCTGCTGACTGYTGTTTGTAAAGGAAAAYGGGAATTTTTCACTTGGGATTGGGGRCAGGAAYTAGGAAAAGGCATTGACACTGCTGRATAGGTGKTGTGTGCTAGCACAGTTACTCTTCAAAAAGCAGAGAARCTGGTGGCCAAGCAGCTGTCCTAGAGGAGTGGAGGTTCAGACTGCCATGCCACTTGCCCACTTTTCTTTGCTTTTGCAGTTTTTTTCACTGCAGATATCAGATGTTCTACATTAGTATCAAATTGTAATCAGTRATTTACAGTTAGCAYTTAGAGCCTGAATTTGTTACATAGACTCAAAAAGTCTATGTAAAAACATAGACTTTAGACTTTTCACATAGRTGTGAAAACAAGGTGTGATGTCATGGGGTTTGTATTTGGTTCAGGTCAGCAAGAGTTTGTCAGTGYCGTGGAACACAGGCCTTTCTCATGAGGTTTTGGCACTGCCTGCTCAGGAACATGGTAGCTGATGTCAAAAGATGGTTTTGGGTTTGGTTTTTTTTTTTTTTTTTTCCCTATTCAAATTATTTTCTCTTCTGTCTGTGAGAGCTATGGCCAATGACCTTTTATTGGGGAAAGTGGTATGTCAATGGAAGGACTGATTGGGTGTAGGATCAGCTCCTGRAGGGACCCTTCCCCATGCAGTGTGATGGGGAACCTGATGCAGGAGCCCTGTTTATTGCTTCACTKCCTAAAATGAGCCACAGTAGAATTTTTAGCCATATGGGATAAATRGAGTAGCTACAATAACAACAGAATCCATGCAGCTTTGCCTTGTCATCCCCTCCTTTCTCCAAGATGAGTTTAAAACAGCTGCTTCTCTCCTGGCAGGAGTTGGTGGGGGCCCTTGTTGGTAGCCCTTCCCCATTACTTGACTTTTTAACTTGCCAAAGAGCAAAAAAAGAGTGATGTAATGGAAGGAGAAAGAGCAACATGGGAAAGAACAGTGTTTTCTTTGTGTTATTGGTCTGTCTGGAACACTGTGCTAAAAGTTCCATACAGCTCCATTCTACCACCTTTTGTCTGAAGCCCACTGTCTCTGTCCATTCTCTTCATCTCTGCTATAAGGTTTGATTTCTAGCTAGGAATTTTATAAATCACTAAGAGGGAATTGTTCTTTGAAGTGTGTTGGGCAGAGCCCTTCTCCAGGGAATCTGATTTGAATGTTAGGGCATAGAGAAATACTCAATGTTTTCCGAAGTTTGAAAAAAGTGAAATTGGGCTATTTATGGTTTCTCCTTTCCCTTCCAAAATAGGAGAGATAATTAAATGTATCTATTCAAGCAAGGCTGCAATATTAATTATTTTCATGAGTTTTGTTTCCCCTTTTTACAGTCACCTTGTTTAGTCAGCTGAAATCTTGCATGTGCCATGTCATGGGGTACCTGGCCTCTTCTCTCCAAACTAAGTCTGTTCAAAGAGTGGTTTTGCAGACTCCGAGATGAATGATTGGAAAATTCAATTTTGTTCAGACTGTGGACACACTTCAAAGTAATTAGGGTTTTACAACAGAAGTTCTGCCAGCTTTCCAGATTTTCTGAAGAGATTAAACTTGGAGGCTTTTGATCAGCACAAAAATGTGGCAGACTGAAATATAAGGATCTAGGCTGGGTTGAATTCACCAACATGACATTTAATGAAATTGCTGGCATAATATGATTTTTAATATTTGGTCTACGTGTTGTTCCTTATGTAGGAAATATGTGTCATTTAGGAAATTCTTTTACATGAATTATGCTCTATGCTATGAGGAAGTGCCCCAGAAAAATAAGCATTATTATGCTTCAGGTTTGGGGAGAACTTGGTGCTTCTTCAATGGCATGTACTTGCTCTTCTTCTGCTTGGATGTCTAATGAAATTTGGGAGCGAAAAATACTTTAAGATTTTATTATAGGATCTGCTTGCCTGCTCCACTCTAAGGGAAAATTTAAACTGGATTTTTTTTTCTTTTGTGCTAATCTTTGTTGGGTTGTTTTGAGAAGAGATGTCTGGTTTTTTTATGTTTTTTAATATAATGAGGTAATGATTTTCTGCATCCCCGCAGTGTGTCTGAGGTGTCCCTCTCCCTCTGACCCTGGTGTACTCCTAGCAGGGAGATGCTCCACTCCACTTTTAGAACAAGCTAGTGAGATGAGTTTACACTTTTAGTTCCCCCTTTATTTTCTTATTAAATATTGTCCTTTCACTGCTCATGTCTACTTTGGTGTTTACTCATGTACTCTGCAAAATTACTGCATTACTACAAAACTGAGGTGGCTTATTCGATACTAAGCTGAAATTGGGTACTTGATGGCTACTCTGATAGTGATACTGTCTTTGCTGGGTACTTCCTTGGCTTATTTAAATTTATAAATTGTGTTGTTTAAAGTGCAAAGCTACTCTCCATTCTTGTGTTTAGAATGGAGTAGAATAACTCTGGTTATTCTGGTTTCTGTGCAGTTTGCAGTCACCTGTGATTGCAAAATTGCCATGAAAGTGGTTTCCCCTGGATACCCTGAAATCAGGAGCTGGCCTGGGACTGCAGGAGGTTTTTGGGATGGCAGAGGAAGCAATCTGACTGCAATATGCTTCCGATGATTTGGAGAAAGTGTTTCCTGTCCATGCACACAGCAAAGTGCTGCTCTCAGTAGCAGCATTCTGGTAGCATTAGTGCCCCCAAGAACTTCTGCAGGGATGATTAAGAAATGATGCAACTTTGAGCTGCTGTTATTGAGCAATTTTAAGCAAGAAATATTGCATGTTAAAAACTGGGATCATGTTGTGGGCACTGAGAAGCCCTCACTGTGTGCTGTGAGGAGTCCTGGGTACATCATCAGTGGGACTGGCAGCCCAGGCTCTGGTTGCCCTCCTGCCTCTGCCTGGCTCTCCCTGCGCCTGCTTAGACCTTCCTTTCATCAGGGCTTTTCCCCTCTGTGCTGTGAAAGTATTAAGAGCTTAAATATGTGAGGAGTGGAGGGACAGTCTGCTGCTGAATCCTATTAAGTGCTGTGCCGGAGGAATTGAGGTGCTCTTGGTCAGCTCAGTGTTTTTCTTCCCTAGCCAGGAAGAAATAGTCAAAATTCCAGAAAGAATCATAGCCAGATGTTTGTCATTGCTTCGGTTTGAGTCTCCTAAATATGGCAAATAAGCTGCCTTAGGACTTATTTTTATCTGACCTCAGAAGAGAAAGTTAGTAATTCACTCTTTTAAATTTGCAATTATTATAGGGTTTAAAAAGAAGGTAACTAAAGCTTTGCATTTTGTGTACCRTTTGAATCCACTGTATATTTTTTAGGCCTGTTATTTTGTGTTTGGAAGATTGGCTTTTTTGATGCTATGTAGGAATGTGGTATTGGGTGGGGAAAGGTGAAACCACAGCCATTTTATTGACAGACATTTAGTGTGTGTGTTTTGTACRTTTGAGTGTTTTTTRGTTTTGTTTTGTTTGGKTTTTTTTTTAGAAAATATGTGAACTCAAATTGTATAATAAGCCAAATTTATTGTTTTACAATTCTCTTGACATTAGTTGTCATATTATATATAAAGAAAATTGAATAATACTGCAGTAAAGGAAAAATCCTGCACAAAAAGTTGATTATGTGCAAAACACAGAAACCCTTTAGGAAAATAGTGACCATGTGTTATCATAGTCYTTGAAATATGAATGTATTGGATTGAATTCATAACAGTTTGTATGGCTGGGCAGGTGTTCATCTTTGTTTGCATAATCTGGTGATGTAGGATAGTGAAAATCAGCTGAAAGCAGTCTTATACCGTTCAACTGAAGTGGCTGTAGGAAATGTTGTATTCCAAAAAAACCCAGAAACCAGGAAGTCCACTGGAAACCTTTTAAACSTTTTTTGGGTGTGGACAACTTTCAGGGTTGGGCCCACAGATGTGAAATTCTGTAGAATATATGGAGCCTGAAWGGGAAAAAARCCCAAAACCAAGCCAAGAATCAACCCACGGGCAGCTAAAGATAGCTACAGGAGTTCAGTGTGCTGAGGCAGATCGGAGAAATTTTAGGTTTGTGCCTGCTGAAAWAAGGGCTTTGGAGTTGAGCAAGGATTGGTGTCGTGGCACTCACAGAGCTCAGAGCAGCACAGACCTGGGGAAGTGTATTTAGCTAAAAAGGGTTGCAAAAGCACACCTGTGTGTCAGCCCTTCCTCCTTGCAAGCAAATTCATGTCTGCAAAGGGCAGTGTTGCTCACTTGGGTAAGAGAGAGGGATSGTACACATTGAATGTTTAAAAAGCATTTAAGGATTTAAAATTAATATTTAAAAAAAGAATTAAATTATAATTTTAAAATTATATGGTGGCCATGCTTAGTGTGAGAAATTTACTGTTCAAGGCTGGCGCGTTGGATATGGGAAGGGAGTAAGCCCCTCTCTCTGACAGAACAGTCATTCATTGATAAAAACAAGAAGTAGAAAAGGGAAAAAAAAATCCAAAAAAAGCTTTGTAGAGATTCTGTTAGAGCTGTCTGACATGTCTTCAACTGAAATCATGATGGAGAGGTCGCTGTGCCCTCAGCCCATTTCTCAGCCTGAAGCCAGCGGTGTAGGAAAGACTCCTGCTGGCGAGGGGAAGTTAAAAAAGCTTGGCCTTATCTAATCTGGCCTGTAGGTATTTATTAACCATCACCATCTTATCAAACCCCTGCTCAAAGTACAGTGGGCAGTGGTGTTAGGACAGCTGGTGCAATTTCAGTTTCGCACACAACAAAAGGGAGTTTTGGCCTTTCTGTAAAAATACCTGATCTSTATTCATCTTTTTGTGTAAAGAGTCTGTCATAACTGTCTTCTTGATTCTTGAATGTGGGATGGATGATGGTTTTGAGGCAAAAGCATAATTAATGGAGAAAAAATTGCAATTTTAGTGAGGCTTTTTTTTATGAACAGAAGAAAACAAGCTATTTTCTGTGTTTACAATGACTTTAAAAGATAGAATTTTATTTATATGCATATACACACATATGAGATGAAGCTGTGCAAGGTTCCAGAAGCACCTACAGTCTAAATGTGTATTGGGGTGGCCAGGCCCATCTAAAGGCATGGGTGTAGGAAGTTTCAGGGGTTCATGCAAGTGTGTAGGGGATTGTAACAAAGTTCAAGGGGGAAAAATTGAGATCAGTCTCCTGATTTTTAGTTCCTTCTCTTTATGAGCTCATATGAACACAGTGGGTGCTTAGAGTTCCTACTATGAACCTGAACTYCTCTCTGTGATACTGTCATTGCTGTCAGCTGGATGTTTAATTATTAACAAGCAGAAACTCTGGTGCCAAATCATCCAGCTGGACCTGTKATACTCTGTCCAAGGATATGGCCCACAGTGTAGATTTGTGTGACTTCCTCCTTCCCCAAGCAGTCTAGAGCAGTGCATGAAGCAGAATATTGGGGATTCCTGTCTGTTTACCTCTCCAGGTAATGAAAACAGCTGAGAATTTCTGCTTGATGCCCGGTGTGTGGCTCTTCCACGCTGCTGTTTGCACACTTGGGCACCACGTGGTGACTGAGTGTGCTCAGCCATGCTGGACTTGTTTTTTCTCTGAGCTCAGTGTGTTTTATTYCAAATAGTCCCGGTATTTCAGCACAGCACCATTTTTAAAACTCAGGACCAGTTTTTGTCTCTATGTGCTATCTACCTACGTATACATTTCCCAGTCTCATTCACATAATTCCCTCCCTCTTGGGATCTTTTCCCATGTCAACCAATTGTTGTTTTCCTACTTTCAGGCATCCAGCAAGTCTAGCCACTCTGGAAAAGCGTGTTTGTTGGGTAGAGCTGGTTCATTTGGCAGTGATGTGCTTTAACACTGCTTTATATGGTCCTTTAAATGTTCGTAATTTTAAARCTAGCCTTAATTAAATGAGCCAGAGGCTTCCATTTTTAGAATAATTTGTCTGGCTGTGGATTCTGCTTAAAAAAACTCTGCAAAACCCACATCAAAACCAACCACTGAAATCTTAGGACAAAAAAAAWYMWKRSSAAGGGAGTATTATAATTTCTTTTTYCTAAACAAAAAATTAARCCCAATATGGAGTGTRATAATGGAAGAGTTGAGGATTGGCATCCTCACTCAGTGGCAGGTGGGACTGGAGATCGTCAGGACCTTGCACAACAAGACAATCACATCTCCAGCTGGGCATCCCGTGCTCTGTAAGCTGTTAAATGCTCTGTTAAATGCAGACTATTCTTGGTATGCTCTCAGTAAAGTAACCTGTAGTTGGGACCTGTCAGTATAGAAGAGTGAATCAAATTAATTTATTTACAATACCATTTTTTTCACAAAGAGTTTAAGGAAAAATTGAAATAATTGAAACTTGAAGTTATTGCAAAATCTTCAGATGATCAAAATAAAATAGTATTTAAGCAATTTGGCTGAGCACATGAAAACAGTGTTTGACAGATTTGTTACCTGGTCCCTGTTTTTGTGGGGAAATAGGGAGTGTTTTCATTGGAATTACCAGTTTCAATCAAAATTGAGGAAACTACTAAAGTACTGAAAAGGAAGGCAGTTGTTTCTTGCTTTTCCAGTTTGCAGATTAAATACGAGATATGGAGCAGTAAGATTGTCTTGCTTTAGCCATGAAAGCACAAAGTTAATGACTGGTATCCCTTGCCATTTTATCTTATTTCCTTCTTTCTAATAAAGATTCTAATGTCCACCCTCTATCCAGAAATGCAGTTTTTGTTTATATGTGGCATTAGTGATGATTATTAACAGGGAGTTTTGTGAGTGTTTTTTTTGTCTCACGCTTCATTTGGACAGAGATCTAACAGATTACAGAAGGRCTGGAGATAAACAAAACTATAAACTCACCAAAGTGTTTTCATATTTCTGATTAAGAAAGGAAATAACAAGTCTATGTTTAGCTGCAAATTATCTTTTTTTTTTTAAATTTAAAAAAAAAACTGAAAAATCACTTTTTTTATTAGGAAGATCTCTAAAGTGCCCCAAAGAAGAAACACCAATAAAAATCCATGACTGGTGAAGGGACCTTTATTTAAATGAGTTCAGTTTGCTTTGGCCATTCCCAGGGTGCTCCATGTTGACTTTGTCTTGGGCAGTTGTCAGTAAGGATGTCAAATCTAAACTTCTGCCTTTCATGCACATCCACTATTTCCTGGAGGATTTGGTGACACAAAAATCCAAGGTGTTTGCTGCTGCTAGGATCCAGTGGCACCCCTGGCTCTGGCTGCACAGGAGTTTCCATTCTATACCTCAGCTTTACAACTCTGTTTTTTCCAAATTGTTCACTTTTGGACTGTTTTTCCCTTCCAGCTCGTCTGCTGCCAAAAGTGGATTTCTTTTTTGGAAAGTTGGAGTAAGGGCAGCTTGCCAGTTTTRGAAGATGAAAATACTACTCCTTATGAAAATACTGGGGCTTTTGGTTTTTAAATTAGAATATGGGGAAGCAGAAAGTTTAGATGTTCTGGAAGACAAGTTTGGGAGTTAGAGAGGAAGAATCAGTTTTGCTAATATTGAGCTATGGTCTACTGGAAATCCTAGGCTATGTGTTTGTTTTTCCCTCTTTCTAAAGTCCAAAGTTATGGCAGAGGGGGGAATCTGCCATGGGATATTTGAGAAAATAGCAAGTAACACTTGGCTTAATTCTCCCCCTYTGCTCTGATGACACCCCATGTGCAGAGCTGTCTCCAGCTCTGGGATCCCCAATATCAGAAGGATTTGGAGCTGCTGGAGCGAGTCTGGAGGAGGTCATGGAGATGCTCCAAGGGCTGGAGCCCCTCTGCTCTGGAGCCAGGCTGGGAGAGCTGGGGGTGCTCACCTGGAGAGGAGAAGGCTCCAGGGAGAGCTCAGAGCCCCTTTTGGGGCCTAAAGGAGCTCCAAGAGAGCTGGAGAGKGACTGGGGACAAGGGATGGAGGGACAGGACACGGGGAATGGCTGCCCATGGCCAGAGGACAGGGATGGATGGGATACTGGGAAGGAATTCTTCCCTGTGAAGCTGATGAGGCCCTGGCACCATAGAGTGCCCAGAGAAGCTGTGGCTGCCCCTGAAAGCATTCAAGGCCAGGTTGGACATTGGGGCTTGAAGCACCCTGGGACAGTGGAATGTGTCCCTGCTCATGGCAGGGGATGGAATGAGATGACTTTTAATGTCCCTTCCCGCCTAAACCATCCTCTGATTATATGATTCTATAAAACAAAAATAACTGTTGTTACGATTTTTTATTATTATTTATATTTTACTCCTCTGTCCTCAGCATTCCTAACATTAAACATGTTTATTTTTCTGATAAAATAAAAAATACAGCTACCTCCTTCAGGGAAGAAGCAGCAGCTGGAAATGCCTGTTCCTGTTTGATGCTCTTAGCACAGGGTGGGGTCAGAACTTGTAGCTTCTCTTGCYTCACAGGGCTCTCCATACCATTACTGCCTGTCAGGGTGTCCTGCTGCCACTTGCACATCTCTGAGGAAAGTTTTCAAGCTTGATCTCCCTATACAAATCAATTTGAAATAAATCTATTCTACTGAACAGCCTTCTAATGATGACTTGTTAARATTATCTAAGCTACAGTTAGTGCTGGGGCACTGAGGAAAGCTGTTGTTAGCTGCCTATTTAGTTTTTTTTACCCTGTTTTTTCTTCTTTCGTTTTATGTGAAATAATCCAGTAAYATCAGTAGTCATTGTCTTGGCAGAAAATAAAGAGTAATTGAGAAGTTTGGAATGGAAAGTATGCCCTGTTGTGAATTTGTATTGAAAGCAGGACCTTTATGAAATGCATTCATGCAGCTGCTTGCCCTGATGTCAGAATTACAGTAATTAAGGAATYACTTAAAATATTTTGCTTTGTGATGCTTTTATGCAAATTAAACAATGACATGGAGCTGCCCACTCACTATGTCACTTTCGTTTTTGCCCACTTCAAAATGCTCAGCTCTTTGAAAAGGATGGTTATAAATGTAAAAAACAACTTGAGGAGCTAAATAGTTCTAAGAGGAGTTTTCTCAAAGAATTTGAGGTGTAATAATAAAAGATTGTGTTCTGTCTCAAGCTTTTGAACTTCATTTTTTATTTTAAAATAAAAGTAATACTTTTCTTTCAAAATATGGCTTTTCTCGTTTGAAGGATGCAAAATGATACTGAGCTTAAACTGGGTTTTTTCTTAACTTGTCATTGTAAATGACACCCAAAATTAYAGTTGGTAGCCCCAGCAGAATCATTCTACACTTTTAACATTTGGATGACACCTTTAAAATTTAATCAGTTGCCAAGTGCTTCCAGCTCCAACCATCTTAATTTTTCATCTCCAGTTTCTCTTGAAGAAGCATGGRTTTGACAGTGGAAGGAGAAGTGCCAGGGATATGTGCCATAGGGGTTGTTTTTTTGGGAGAAATGAAGGCAGTGAGACTGTTTGCAGGCACGGAACTTGRTGGAGCCACAGAGATGTGACTCAGTTTAAATGAAAGAAGCCTCTGTATTAAAATCTGAAATTGGTAATTTTAATACCTTTATATAACTAGCCATGCACACWTTTTGGTGTAAAAGTTGCCTGATTKTTAGCAGGTGTCTTTCATGAGTTAATCCAGGTGTATCAGTTCTAACAGAAGGGAGTTGGAGCCWGAAGTGCTTTTTGTGTCACAAATCAGAAATGAGATCTGGGTCACAGGACACCTYCTGTTCAGAAGCTTCTAAAGGTTTGTAGATCTGTCCCTGAAAAGGCCAGTGGCAATGCCCCATCTTCTGCATGTGAGATTTGTCAGGGCATTGCTGCAGCCCCATAAACACTGATGGCTGAAAAGTGATCCCTTCTTGATCTTGGGGCCTGGGAGAAGGAGGTGTGCAGTAACAGATGTGTGTGTATGTTCCTTAGAAAAAAAGGGTCCTAATATATTTGAGGATTTTTTTCTGCTGTTATGATTTGAGGATTTAYTTGCAATTCCATAGCAAGAAATGCATTTCAACTGGAATTAAAAAACTTTCAAAATGCRTTTCTCCAGGCATATGTGTCCCCTGTGGCAGAGTCTAAAACCTGCCTGGGAAATGTGCCTGGAGACAGCAGAGAAAGAATGTCATTTACTGGAGATGTGACTTTGTACCTGTATCATTCCTTATTTCATTCCTTATTTCACCACTTAAAACCAAAACCCATACCCATAGACTCTTCTGCAAGCTCAGATTTTGGCTAAAACAATTCAACTTTTGGGTTTTTTATGCACTTCAGTAATGTGCAACTAGTTCCCCTATATTCACAGTATTTTTTACCTTTTAAACCTCAARTAGTACATTCTTCCTCTCAGATATTGTAATTTGCATTATATTAATTTATTCTGATTCTAACACTAATATGGCTTTAAAATGAAGAAGGGTAGATTTAGATTAAACGTTAGGAAGAAAATCTTCCCTTTGAGGGTGGGAAGGCCCTGGCAGAGAGTGCCCAGAGGAACTGTGGCTGTTCCATCCCTGGCAGTGTCCAAGGCCAGGTTGGACAGGACTTGGAGCACCCTGGGACAGTGGAAKGTGTCCCTGCCATGGCAAGGGGTGGAATGGGATGAGCTTTAAGATCCCTTCCCACCAAACCATCCTCTGGTTCTATGATAATTTATTACAATGCCTAATCCTTTYACAGGAGGTATTGTTCTGAGTTTATAGAATCCCATTACGGAGCTTTGTGCCTACTTTGATGGGAAAGTCATGGAGTCTTCCATCACTCCAACTTTCCCAAATGAACAAAACCTTGGTGGCATCAGCGCTGCCAGTGTGTTCTGCTGGATAACCCAGCCCAAAGCATGCCACACCCTGTCACCAGAGTTGTAGGACTCCTTCCATGGTCCAAGGTGTAGCTTGGTGGCCGTGCAACCTCCCACTGCACCCTGCTGGGTTTTGGGTGTTGCTGGAATAGGATGTGACAGCCCTTTGGATTCTTTCCTGARTGATCCAGATGGACTGATGTGTGGGGTCATAAATGCTGTTTTCTCCTGGTGCCTGCTCCAGTCACACAGTGAGAGATGCTGGGAGCAGTGCAGCTTGTTTGGGTACTCTGTGCAAGTTTCCTGTTTTCTCCTGTGCTCCCATAGCTGCTTTCTGCCGATGTTTGTGGTTTTGCCCCTAACTTGTCTTGTCAGGAAGGGTTAGGGAGTGGGTTCTTTGAGGCAGGGGTTCATTGAAAGGATTGCCCAGAAGCGTGGTGTGAGAGGAGGTTTGGTTGGGTTCCCGCAGACATTTCCCCCCGGTTGTGAAGGCTGCGTGTGGCCCTGGGGCTCCTGGAGCGGAGAGGAGCCAGGGGTCTCTGCAGAGCAGGGATTTGGCAGCTCCTGCTCCATGTGCTGCAGCTGAGGCAGACCACAGCACCCAGCTACACAAACAAACGTGTGGGTTTATTGTAGGATCTGCAAATAGCCCGCAGCTGGTCTCCTCAGGGCTCCTGCTGACCCTGCTGTGAGCAGGAGATGGGATGGAGCTGACTCCAGTGGCCCCTTCCAACTTCAGTTCCTCTGGCTCTGTGAAGGATTTTTATGTGGAGTCATGCCTATTTATTAGCCATTTATGTGTTACAAGAATAATGTGAAAAATCTTTGTGATGTTTTTCTCTAGTTTATAAAGATGCTGTTTGTTTTTGTATTTGMTGTAAACTTATTCTTGTTTATTCTTACTAATCTCACTGTAACTTTTTTTTTTATTACTTCCTTAGTCAAAATGTTACGGCCAGACATTATTGACAGAAGTTTACAAGCATCTGAATTTGATTGAATCAGACTACTTTGGAATTGAGTTCCAGAATATCCAGTCATATTGGGTGAGTACAGTTCCCTGACAAATCTGGTATAATAAAAGGTTGGGTGAATGCGGTTCCTTGAGTGACAAAATTTCTCAGTCTGCTGGAGTCTCCTGTAGGATTATCTCCTGGATTCTTGTAAATCTATTTCATTCACCAGAATGACCAGAATGATTTCTATTTCAATCACCAGAAAGGAGGAATCAGATTCTGCTTCTTGTTAAATTTCAGAAACCAGAAAGCAGTTAAATAGCTGCTGATACTCTCACTTGCAGGGACAGAAGTAAAATCCTCCTTTCCTCTGAAAGGGGAAACGTGRACTCAAAATGTACTCGATGGAGCACTTATAAAATCACATTACAGTGTRTAATTTTGGTTGTGTTCGTATTTATCCTTAGCTAATTCAGTCTTCAATTAATTTTCCTGAAGAGCCATTTTGAACCTCTTTCTACAGCCTCAGCAGGCACACAGGCCTGCATGCTTTTTAAATCATTGATCTAGATCGATGCTGACACCTTTAAGCCTCCTAGTCACTTTATCCTGTACCTTACAAAGAGGACAATGTGGTTTCTAAATTWGAAAATTCTCCCCAAACTTTCTTTTCATTTTGGTTTGCTTATTTAAAATTTTTTTAGGGTTTTTTTTCAGTTTTAGGACTCACATGCAGAAAATATGACTGAGCACATAGGGAATGCTAATGGCACTGATCCATGCTGCTCTCCAGCCGAGGAAATACTGTGAAGTTTGTTTAGTTTCCATTTCTTGTGCAACTGTTTCTGCAGCTAATAYGGTTCTTAAAATCCTCAACTGTCTCTCAAACAAAGCAGTAACTAGTAAGGACYAAACATAATTGTCTTGTAACAATTTTCTGTTTGGAAGAGTGGGGAAAATAAAAGGTTGAGCTTCCAGAGTATTTTSCATTATTTTTATGGATGCTTCTTTTACTAGAACAATAGTCTTTCTTTTAAAATGTGCTTTTTAAAAGAGGAAAAAAATGGTGGGAAGTCAATATTGAGTAAAAAACCTTAAGAGTAGGTAGGTAAGAGTGCCGGAAAAAGCATGGGAGGAGGGGAAAAAAGTTGGATCTTTGCATGTTCTGCAGACTTTCTGGAATTCTGCAGCCTGGCTCCTGTCAGACTGTGGGTTTTGGCATGACTCCTGCCCTCTTGGCAGTGGGGCTCTGCTTTTGCTGACCTGGCTCTTCTTCTGTCCAGATGAGCTTTAAGCACAGATCAGTGGTTTTCCTATTGATGCATGAGAAATGTCAATTCAAATAGATAAGTACACTTTTTGTAAAGCAAAGGAATTACTGCATTGAGGAAGAAATACTACTCATAAATTACTGCTTAATTTCAATTTACTTTTGATGTTTTCACATTATAGTCAATAATAATGTCAGTTTGTATTTTTTTTTTCTCTTCAATTTCAGATTTGGCTGGAACCTATGAAACCTGTTATTAAACAAGTACGGAGTAAGTAGTTTTAAAAAAAGGAAGTTTTCCTTCATTTACATCTTCTTTATGTGGGTTGCTTTCACAGTAATTCAATCAATTACTACTTGATTTACTGGTTATGCTTCCCTGCAAATTACACATGGTAGGGGTGATAGTGGTTCCTGCTGGGACATGCCAGCCTGACATTTTAATAG
The DNA here is from genome assembly GCF_030028575.1 of Malurus melanocephalus. NCBI lineage: Eukaryota > Metazoa > Chordata > Aves > Passeriformes > Maluridae > Malurus > Malurus melanocephalus. The sequence goes on along the minus strand of NW_026623876.1, from coordinate 184,161 downwards.
GCAGTGTGTGGTGGGTGGAATGGAAACTTACTGCAGGTAGGGTTCTTTCTCTGATGAATATCTGGGTAGGCTGGGTCAGCTGGTGTTACGTGTAAGTGAAATACAACACTTGCTGTGTTAGCTTTTGGAAGCTGTGTCATACCGTGGGAAGAAAAAGGAACATTTTGGCTGATTCCCATGTCAGCTCTTTCCATGTGCTCAGAGCAGCTTTGCTGGCAGGGCAGAGGTGGGGATCTCCCACCCAGATGGGGGCTGCAGTGTCAGAACCTCAAAATGTGGTTGTGCTGCCTGGCCAGGAGGATATTGCAGCAGCACTGCTGTCTTGTCTTTACACCACCTAAAAAGTGTTAATGTGACAGGCATCCCAAAGGCCAAAAATAGCTGAAGAATGCAAGATGTTGGTTGGGTCTTCAGATGTTGAAGGATTAGATCCAGATTTTGTTTTTTTTCCCTGTAGAACAGAGTAAAGCTGTTTGTTTTCTGGTTCTGATCATAGAGGCTTTGTGGAAGAGCAAGATCAGGAGGGTGTGGTGAATTTGTGCTCCTTTCCAAATCTTGATTGAAAAATGTTGAAAATGAGTACTGGGAAGTAGTTTTTGGTTATACTCTTCTGTCTAAAACAGATTGCTAGAAAATAGGAAATCATCAATTCTGGCTGATTTTTTAGATTTACTTGGCAATTTTTTTTGAGTAGCAATTCTAGCTATTTTTTAAACTTTAAGTTCATGATTTTGACTTTTGTYAACATTGTTTTTTAAGCAGAAGAGCCAAATAATCTATAAAACAAGGCTCCCTTAGGAGACTACAGCCTATTTTCACTCTTAYTTTTCGTGCCAAAAAGATGTTGGGAGTGCCATCTTTTTATATGCTCCTGGTTAGAAGGAATTATGTCCTAGTCCAAAGTTATGGTGAGCCATAGGTCTGCGGTGCTGCTTGGTTGCTCCTTCTGTATCCTCTCCTATGCTACATAAATTGTGGAAACCTTGACTTTAGACTGCAGACTGTTCCCTGATGATACAAATATTGTTCTAAAATGGTCTAAACTGATGGGGATGTACTAAGATTTATGGCTGCTTTGCAGTCTACCACCCACTTTGTGTTGCCAGTGAAACAGATTTATTAATTTTTTTTTTTAAATATTGGTCTCTAAGAGATACCAGTCAGTTGTCTGGCTGATGTTCACATTCTGAAATTAATCTTAAATTGACTGAAATGTCCTATTTTCTGTATATTGGAGGTTTTGTTTGGTTGGGGTTTTTGTTTTCAGAATATAATTATTTTGAAGTTAATCTTTTAACTTCTAGTCCAGCAGCAGGGGAACATAGATGTTATGGGCTTTGAGGTGATCTTGCTCAARCTTGTTGGTTGATGTTGCTGATGATTGCTGTGTACCTGCAGATAAGCACTTCTGAGTCTTTGACATCCCCTCTAAAAACAAAAATTTTTGATTTACTCCCAATTAGTTTCAGTTAATGGCCCATTGTGACATACATTGAACTTTGGCTTGTAAGGTTTGGGGCTTTACAATTAATTTCAAATGAACACAATCAGTTTTACTACTGAACCACTCCTGATGGGAAGGAGTTTGACGTTCCACATTTCAGTTTCCTAACAGGCACACAGTATCAGGTTGACATTTGGGTACCTTCTCTGTGTTCACCATTCCTGCCTGGGTAGTTTTTCCTCACATCCCTTTTGTTTCTTGCTTTTGCTCAGATTTGGCTTCTTAAAATAAACTCTGCATCTTGGAAGACTGSTCAAGTGTTTCTTTTCCTAGTTTGAGTGGAATTTTTTCATAGAGGAAAGGCAGGATTGGCTAAACAAAAATAGGAGGGTTGTGCTACAGAGGCAAATACGCAGTATTATGTTTTTAAATTTTTATATTTATTGTCTTTGATGTGATGCTTGAAACATTTCCAAAATTGCTCCCCCTTTAATACTTCCACTTGATTGACATCAGTAATGTGCAGGATGGTTGTTAACCTTGTAAAGGTCTTCCATAGGCTCAGAGRATTTTCAGAAATTTGATGTAAAGTTTCTCTCTTTTAACTGGAATCATTAAAACTATTTATTTTCCTCACTTGGTGTGTCTCTAGAGCTGTAGAATCCTTAGTCTGTGCCAGATGTGCTCTTTCTGTGTCATTATAGGATGTTATTTCCAGCCACCTTTCATTTCTAGATACTACACTGTGATTAGGATGTGGATTTTAGGGKTTTTTTTGGTTCACCAAAGCTTTGGTAATTGTGGGATTGGAGGCTGGGAGCTGCTCWTGTCACAGCTGTGACAGTCTGTGAGTTCTCCCAGCTCCTTGTCAAAAAGCAAAGTTTGTTATTCTCTCGTTAGCAAACAAGAGGGTGAGTGAAGGAATGTTTGGTGTATGGGAATYAGATATTCCAGACAGAAGAAATCAGTGTGCTTTGGGGCTGATGGAGTTAAACAGGACTTTGTCAAGCTTTAAGGGATCTTGGTGCTTAAAATAAATTAAAGCAGGCTGGCTTGTGCTCCAACTAATTTGATTTATTTTAAATTTGGCTAAGTTTACTTTGAAACAGCAATGGCACAGGGAGTCCTGGGGGCTGTGTCTGGCTCTGGTCCAGAGGGTGCCKCTGGATATCAGGTGGATGCTCAGCAGGCTCCTGTAAGCACAGCCTGGCCAGTGCTCTGCCTGCCTCTGGAATGCTTGGCCTCATTTGCTTTAAGGCAAGAAAAACAATGGGAAAACAGTGGTGCCCTGTCCTGGTGTGGTGAGGGACAGTTGTAACATGTAGTAATTCCATCAGAAATCCAGGTGAAATGGMTTGTGGCTCTGCAGGCTCAGTGGTGGTGCTGGAGCTGTTAATTCAGARCATTATGGACTGTTCCCAATAGTGACCAAGGGTTCTCTTTCATTGTGAAAATTAAATTAGCTTCTGTCTGTTGTTGAGATGGATAAGAACTGTTGAAAATGGGAGAAAATGGGGATTACCAGGTGCRCTGGGAGCAGGCTGCAAACACCCTTTTATCTCTATGGGGAGCCATCAGTCCTGATGGTGGTGGTGGGAGCCTGTGGGATCCATCTCCCTTCTGCTCCTTTTCCCTGGGTCACCTCTGATGGCCTTTGATGCACCCAAGTAGCTGCTTTGGGGTATTACAGATTTCATATTGCATGAAACTCCTTTTGAGGATTCAGCCTGCAGACTCACCTTGTCTGGGGTATCCAAGTCTCTCTGAAACCAGCAGCTGCTGCATCTGCTGTGGCATGGACACTCTACACCAGAGCCCACTGTGGTTGGCAGTGAATTGAAATCTGGCTTGACTTCCTTTGTGTTCTTTCTCTGCCTGCTGGCAAACAGAACATGAATGTGTTTATGAAGAAAACTGGGTTTTTTTTTTTTTTTGTGACATGACCAATGTTTCTTCTAGGACCAAAGACTACAATGCTTCGTCTGGCTGTAAAGTTTTTCCCTCCAGATCCGGGTCAGCTGCAAGAGGAATATACTAGGTAAAGTATTTTTAGTACTATTGGTAAAGTATTATTTAGTACTGTTTAATACTATTATTTAGTATTATTTATATTTAGTACTATTGGTAAAGTATTATTTAGTACTATTGGACTTGCATTGCCTACTGAACTAAAGAGTAGGAAAGCAGCACAGCTGCTTCCAAGCAAAACTGAGATGGGAGGTGAGTGAAAGAGCACTTAAAGTGAATGTTACAGTCTCAGCAGACACATGTTGGTAGAAGAACTTTATCAGAAAAAATACTTGTGCTGATAAACTGCACTGGGCAAGTCACAGGTTATTTGGTTTGATTTGACCCTCCTTGGTTAGCCGTGCTGTTGTGTTACTGTTTGGAGAACAGAAGAATCAGGAGGCTTTCCCAACCCCCAGCTCAGTTGTTCTGTCATCCTTTCATGTGATCTGTGTGACTGCAGCCCTTGTCCCTCTCTCTCAGGTACCTGTTTGCTTTGCAAATCAAGCGGGACCTGGCGGAGGAGCGGCTGACCTGCAGCGACAACACGGCTGCTCTGCTGGTGTCCCACCTGCTGCAGTGTGAGTATCCCTGCTGGGCTGACCCTGACACTGCTAACCCACAGTAAATCACACACAGAAGCTGTTGGCAGCTAAGGGCAGTCTCTGTCTCACGGTATTTCCTTCTCCACACACTGTAAATAGGTTGATTTTCRAGCCTGGGATGGTCAGCAGGGCTGKCTGGGAGGAACAGCTGGTGCTGATGTATGAGGTGACTTTGGCTTCGTGGGGGTAGTACAGAGCCAACCCCTCACTGTCCCTTTCCCTGGCTCTCCAAGCTGTTTTTCCAGCACTCCACATCTTCCACACAGCTGTTTCCACCTGTCTCTGTGCTCCCTCAGCTTCCTGCTCACTTTCCCTGTGCCTGGGAGGGCATGSCTGTGTAGGAACAGGGCTGAAATACAACCAGAACCATGCTGCAACAGGTTCTGCAGTGGGGCTTTCAGCAGCTTTCCTTCTCGCTGGGAGTGAAAATGGAAACGGGAAGCAATTGATTTGGACTGCATCTGCTGCTCACTCAGTCTGTGCATGCTTAAAGACCTAAAATGTGGCCTTAGAGATGTGGAGGTTGGAAACCTTGAGTGAGTTCAGACATCAAAGTGCTGGAGCAGCAGCTGAAGTGTTCACAGGTCTGCAAGCTGGCCTGCAGACAGGGCAAAAACTGATCAATGGTGCTTCTTCACACTAAATAGTTATTGGTCATCTAATTCTGCATTGCAATATAATAACCCAGTTATAATAGCGTGTTGTAAATAGTACTTTGGTGATTTTATTGGAAGAGCACATGTATTTTGTGTGTGTGCCATCAGTGAGTGACACCATTACAACCTGCTCGTGATTTTCCAGCACTGTGGATCTGGTGAGCCAATCTCACTGTCAGGCCTTGCTTAGGTTGATTCTGCTCTTCTGGAAAATGGGCTGTGAGTAAGAATAGGTTTATTTGCAACAGAAATAATTTTACAAAAGTGCCATTCAGGACTTTTTATTCATTCTTTTGTGTGCTGCCCTGATTTTAAAAAGGATTCACTGTGTTCTTTTTAAGAACAAGCCCACTTCTTTCTCTGACAGTGTCTGATGGCAAATGCAATAGTAAGCCCTCAGACACAGGGCAAGCATATGGCAACTCTTCCTTAGCTGCATCCATCCCATAATCACTGCACACACAGCATCACAGACTGACCCTGCATCTATGCTTGGTTGCCCTTGTATTTGTCTTATTTAGGAATTTGCTTATATTTTTTGCATCCTTCCAAGGAAATGAACTTCGCAGCTTAGTTTTTGGGAGGTTTTTAGGATAACTTTTGTCTTAAAACCTTTTGTATTTGAATTTAATATTGTAACTTCATATTTTATGATCAGAAAAAGTAAATGACTTCAAAAAATTTGTTTGATCAACTTGTAATTTTTACGTACATTTGCTGTATGTTCTACCTGCCTTGTGCTTTTSTATCCCAAGCCAAAGGCTTCTGATCATTTCCATTGTATCAGATGGAAACTGTTTTGCACTTTGCAATAATGCTTTTTTATTCTATAAATCTCTTCCTAAATTCACAGCATTGCATCTGAATGACATGGATATGTGAAGGGGAGACCAAAATTCCAGGTGTAATTTGCCATCTTCCCAAATAGCCTTGTCTATTACTATTTTACGTACGTTTAGTAAAATATAAATTGAAATATGCTGTTTGTTGTATCTGTAAGAAAGAAATGTTCAGACYACCTCATGGGTCTTCTACAAGTCTCACATGTTGCACCCTGAAGTCTAAATTTTCCAAACAATGTTCAGATACTGCTGTAATGCCCAGGAAGACAGCTTGGGATAAATGCGAGAGTTTGGTAAAATGAAGCTTGGTACAAAGCATCATACACAAATTTGAAGCTCTTAAAGGCTCTTGGGGTCTCTGTAATTCCTTACCAGGTATTTTTTGTCATTGTCTCTTTTCCATCATTTCTTCTTATTCTAACATTGGTTTTTTTTCCATCATAGCTGAAATAGGGGATTTTGATGAATCGGAGGATCGAGAACACCTTAAAACAAACCAGTATTTGCCAAATCARGAAAAACTTGAAGGAAAGATCCTGGAGTTCCACAGGAAGCACGTGTAAGTGAGGATTAATGTGAACCACTCTGGGCAGCAGCTGTGTGATGGGATGATGTAAAAAGAGTGTAAATTAAAACCATTTACCTTGAGCAAGAAAAGCTGGGTGGAAGAATAGTTACATAGTTAGGATGGAGTTGTTGGGCAGGAGTTTTTCTCAAGTGATTTTTGCAGTGTACCCTTAACAATGTGTTGAAGGAAGCTATCATGGAGAAATGAGTTTAGGCAAAATAATTCCTCAGAATTTCTATTCTRTAAAGTTTAAGCTCAGCTTTGCCAGCCTATACAGAAGTCTTGCTTTTGTCTAAATAATTAGAAATCAATTGCATTGTACTCTTTCTCTACATATTAAGCATAAGGGAGATGGAGAAGGATGAAGAGAGTGTGGAAAAAAATAACTTTCATCAGAATTCATACAATACCTTACCTTACAGCTGGGTATTTTTGAAATAAGGAAAGATTATTGGTGACAAAAGGACTCTGCCAAAAATATAAAATTAGTTCCAACATGGAGTCAGGAACTGCAGGAACTTCTTCTTTTTTGTAATTTTTGAGAACTTGCATATTAGGATATAGGAATTTGAAGTTTTTTTATAAAGAAGAAACACACATTTTATTGTGCATGGTTGTGTGTTTTAATCCAAACTTAGATTTTCCTTTTGCACTCTGTGGGTCARCTTGTGGATTGTTGGTGACTGATTTTCTTTTAAGATAGAACAAAGGTTTTTCAGGACACCATCTGTGCTTAAAGACACATCCTGTAGTATTGGGAAATCAGTTCCTGAGAATTTCAGTAATTAAGTATTTGCTGTTTATCATCAGTCATTTTAACTTGTGCTGAAGCTATTGCTAATGATGAAACTTCAGCTTTGTCAATTCTTCATTAAATCAGGTTTTTATTACTTTTTTCTGCTTTTGAACTTTTGAGGTACATGTGGAAATGATGAAGAAACACAATGAATGTTTTWAAGTAATTTAAAGTAATTTGGAAGTAAATTAAATTGTATGCTAGGATTCTTCACCTTGGAAAAAGGTAGCCAGAGGAGGGAAACCACTWATTTTGTTATTTTTCTCTTGTCTAAAGAAAAGGGCTGAAAGAATGAATAATTTCAAAGCAAATTAAAAGGGGGAACATCCTTTACACAGAGCTCATAGTGACATTGTGATGCTACTGCAAGATGCTGTGGAACCTGGAGCTGCAAAAGGGTCATGCAAGTTTTTGATGACACCATGCAGTGTAGGCTGATGGCTCTCAAATTTGAGATGAAATGTGGGATTTTTAGATGTAATTACCCCCAGAGCATGGACAGAACAGCACTGGGTTAATCACATGTCTGGATTCTGTTGGGTTGCTTCTGCTTGTGGGGAATTTTCTGCTTGTGGGGAATTTTCCTGGTTTACTTCTCTTGGTGGAAGGGTTGTGAGTGTCTTCTGAGTCAGGGACTGGTAGTTTTGTTAAATAGGTTTGAGGTTTTTTTTTTTCCAAACAAGTTGCTTCTAATCATTCATTACAGTAAGGAAAGTTTGTATTTTTGCCTGTCRGGAAGGAGTCAGAGGAAGGCGAATAGGAAAAAATTCCTTCCTTCATGAATGTACTTTTCAAAATTAGTTTAATGAGAATTGCATTTAATACAGTCATATTATTAAAATGATCGTACATCTTATTTTAAAGCAGTGGTTTAGAAGTGTGCATGGAAGCCACATKAACAGCTGAGGCATGTAATTAGAAAAATTCACTTTGTTAGTGATACCTGGGTACCTTGAAGGCAAGTTTCAAATTCCCCTGTGCCTTTGGAAAAATTTTTGTTAGAGAGATGTCATTTTGCAAGTACTGCAATCTTAAAATTAGCTGTGGCTTCTATGGTTTAACCTCAGCTCAGCCCCAGGCAGCTGCTGGTTCCCCCTTGTTGAGCTGGGGAAGGGTAAAATGGGGAAAATCATGGGTTGAGATGCAGACAGTTTAAATAGGTGCAGTAAAGCCATGCATGCAAAGCAAAACCAGGA
>NW_026623876.1:154647-174917 GCF_030028575.1 Malurus melanocephalus | reverse complement strand
CTTTTAAATTGCTTTTATAAGTGCTTTAGTTGTAGCTGTTAGAAGTGGTAGAACATCATCACCCTCAATAAAACAGAACCTGTGTATCCAATCCATTCTGTATATTGAGGATGTTGTAATAGGAAAGATGGCAATTGAATGCTTATTTTCTATTAAACACTTCTTTTTCTTTGACTTTCTTTTCCTTTCACAAATACAGGAATATGGTTTCTATATTTTGCAAATGTAGTAATGATAAATACGATGARTTCTATTTTTAGTGTAGCACATAATTTATTGCTTCAGYAAGAGCCTGAATTAGCTTAYTTTATTTTTATTATTTATTAAAAATAGAAGGTGTGTATTTTGTAGATGTTGCATTGGTGCTGGTGCAGTTAAATCCTGGCACCCAGACATTTAAAATACAATGTTTTCTGCCTTCCTGTGAGTAGTATAATACTTGCTGTCAGGTGAGTGCAGTTCAGGATTTAACACGACACATTTTGCCTGTGTTCATGTGTCTGTGGTTTCTTGTCTGTATATACATGGATCAAGAAAGAAGTAGATTTGATAGATTTATATTTATATTTACTGTTATCCCCCATGTCCTTTCACAATTTGTTAGTTGTCCATGAATTTAAATTCTTTAAATTGTGTTTAAATGAGAAATATCTTGAACTTGACACTTCATCTTTAAAGTTCTGTATTAATCACTGTATTTAGAGGCTCTGTAAATCACCCAATACTTTATTTTGAATCCATTAATATTGTAACTCTACCAATATTTGTCTAGCTAGATGGTTGTAAGGACCTTTTGGACTAACACCTATTGCACTGACAGCAGTTTTTGCTGGAAATACTGATATTAGTCTGTCATCCATTGACCTGGGGAAGATTAAGTAGATTTATCTGCTTAATGGCTGAACAAAATTAGAGCAGATTGTTTTGGGGCTGGGCTGTTCAGCTAAGCCTGTAGGCAGCATCTGAGGGCAATTTGTGAAACTGCCTCACTTTGCACCCGTTTGTGGCACAGCCAGAGCTGCCTGGCTCTGCTCCTGCTCCTCCACACCAGCTCAGCCTGCTTTGCTTGGTACAGGCAGGTTGTGTGCAAGAGAACACTCTTAAAATTGTCTCTTGTCCTTTTGTCTTTTAATGAGATTTTTTTTTATAATATCTAATGGTACATGAAATAACTGTCAGTGGTTCTACATCAGTTACACCAGGCTGTTCATGAGGAATTTTTAGTACCATGAGCTCCAATTTTCTGGTTGCCATTTTTTGTTTTTGCTTTCCTTCCCTTCCAACCCTGCTTCCCAACCTCAGCACCCTCTTTAAAAGACAAAGCCCTGCTTTCATTCTTAATGTTGCTGTATTCAGAAGAATTACAGCAGGAATTAGTGTGGGTGGGAGTTWCACACAGTGCCCTCAGAGTGTAACTCAGGAAGCTCTGGCCAAAAGTAGGATTTTATGTTCTACCTCTTTTGTCTTGTGTATGTTTAATAAATAGGAACCGTGGAACTCCAGACTTTTTGACGTAGTTAAGGAATCTGTGGTGGAAATGGAAAACATGACTTAAAGCCAATATTAAAAGCATTTACTCCAACTTTACTCATTTCAGTGAAGGGAAGAGAAAACTGCTTTAGCAGCTGAAGCCCTTAGACACAACTAGTACACGTGGTAGTAACACTGGTAGAAATGCAGCTGCAAGAGTCTGTAGTTTGGCATTTCTTTTTCCATTTGATATCAGGTTTTTGTTCCTCTCGTGTTGTCCTCTTTATGTTACGTGGTCACATAATAATGATGTTTGGGTAAGGGTGGGTTATGGACTGAACTTGTAAAGTCAGGAATGTCATTGAATCCCTGCCTGCTGCAGCTGGCAAAATAAATTTGTGATTTCCTGCTGTAGTGCTTTAGATTCTTTGTTTTGTCCTCCAGAATGAGCAAGGCAACAGAACACTGCTGAAATCCTGTTGTCAAACATGTGCACGCTCAGGCTTTTTTTCTCAGGGCATTTTGTGTATGTGTGTGTGTTTTACTCTAAAGRATATTTTACTAAGTATCAAAGAAGCATTGTTTTTTCTAATAACTTCTATTTTTAAAACTGTAGCATGCAAAATAAGTTTMATAATTGTATCCTGAATTGTAGAGTTAATATATATTGTCATTATCCCTAGTTCGGTTAAATTTGAATGTAATAATCATTCACTTCAATATTCTCTATTTATATTTTTTTTTAAATCTAGTTTTGTTAAATTCAAATGTAAAATAATTCACTTCAGTATTCTCTATTTATATTTTTAAAAATCTGTATGGTGTTCAAGTGTTGTTTGATGTAACACACAATTCTAGGTAGGTAAAAAAGGAGGTATTTTAAAGCAGTATGACTTGAAAGGCCACTCAAGGGAGCAGGAGAATTTATTTAGTACCAGTGTTGWGGTTGGCACTACATAGCACACAAAAACAGGTAATGCTAAAAATAGTTCATCATCTGTTAAAAAGAAGTGCAGATTTATGGAGGAAGGCCTTTTCTTGGAAAAAAAAAGGCTTGTAAAATTTGGCTTAGTCTSTGTGTGCAGGAATCTAATCTGGTTCCAGCACTGGTTGTTTGTAAATAGAATAATAATAGCTTTCTATTACGTGTGTCCTAGTGAGCTTGCACATGGAAGTAATTTGGTATTTGTTATTTCTAATCATTAGTGGTGATGTGGGGCATCACTTTCTGCAGCTGTGGCTGATACAGCCTCACTGCTCTGAATGCCCCAGCAGGTCCTGTGCTGCTGCACAATCCATAGAATTCCAGAGTGGTTTGGGATGGAAGGGACCTTAAAGTTCATCCCATCCACCCCCACCATGGGCAGGGACACCTTCCACCATCCCAGGGTGCTCCAGGCCCTCTCCAGCCTGGCCTTGAACACTTCCAGGGATCCAGGGGCAGCCACAGCTTCTCTGGGCACCCTGTGCCAGGGCCTCACCACCCTCACAGGGAACAATTTATCCTAATGTAATCTTCATCTCATCTCTTTTAGTTTAAAACCATTCCCCYTTTTCTTCTCACCTTCTGTCTGTGTAAAAAGTCCCTCTCTTTTTTAAAGCCCTTGGGAAGTACTGAAAGGCCACAGTGGGGTCTCCCCAGAGCCTTCTCTTCTCCAGGTGARCACCMCCAGCTCTCCCAGCCTGTCACCAGAGCAGAGGGGCCCCAGCCCYTGGAGCATCTCTGTGCCCTCCTCTGGTCTTACTCCATCTCATGGAATGTCCACTTATGCTGAGACCCCCAGATCTGGAGGCAGCTCTGCAGTGSGGTTTCCTTGGGGTTAGCACAGSACAAGATTCTCCTGCCTTTCCTGATTCTCCTGGGACCATATTACATCTGTAACTGGGTGGTGGTGTTTTCCTGCAGGCTATTTGTAGTTCAGAGATCTCTTCGGGTGACGTGCTTATGTTTGTGATGAAGACTCTTTTGCTTTGTAGTGTAACTGTGGCAGGATCAGTAACAACGGTTGGACATTATGATCTTCATGATCTTTTCCAGCCTTAATAATTCTATGATTCTAAGAACTTCATTTCCACAGCACCATTTGCTTGTTATTGGAGAATCCTAAATGCCTTGTCAGGACCTATGAACTTACAGAGAGTGCTTTTGACTTACAGGCAAAAGCTCTTGTCAGTACAAGTACCAGCTGAAAATGCACTACAATCTCATACACTCTGTCATGGAGGAAAACTGGGGGGAGTGAGGAGGAAAAAGGGCTGTTTTCATGCATGAGAACAAAGTGTTAGTGGTTTGACATCAGCTAACCTGGGGAGCAGGCAGTGAGGGCTGAAACTGTGACCGGTGTGTGCCAGAGTCTTGAGCATTCCCTGTGCTGCTGTTTTGAACCTTGTGCACCTGTGAACCCACAGAGAAGTTGCTCCTGTCTGTGTTTAGCTTCCTCCTGTTTTTAGCGTAATTTTGACAGCAGATGAAGGTTCATTTTAAAGATCCTTCTCTGGATTCCTTGACAGGGAGGGAATTATCCAGCCAAGGACTGGGGGAATGTGTTGCACCCTGGTAGTAATAGAGTAATAATTTTATGGTCCCAAAACCTGACCTAAAAAGGGTCATTCTCATGCAGTATTTGCTTTATTTCTGTTTTGCTGGCTGTGTGACTCTGCCAGCTCTCACTTCTTACCCTAGTTAATGCTAATGTGTACCCAAGCAAGCAGAATGAGGAGCACTGTGGATTGAATTTGCATTTGTTCAACTTTATAATTTCTAAACTGAGAAAGCTCAGCTAATTAACATAATTTTCAGCATCTCTTGGAATGTCATCTTTGACATTGGTCATCAGCTGTGTCATTACAGAGCTTTCAGTGTAACACATAACTTAGAGTACAGCTGCCCAACTAGATGAGACAGAAAATTCTCTTTTAGTGCCTAAGTTCAGACTTAAGTGTGTTAACCATGTTGGCAGTGTTGGAGAATCAAGATTGTTCTTGAAACTTTATTTTTCTTCCTCATTTTAGGGGTCAAACTCCTGCTGAATCTGACTTTCAAGTACTTGAAATTGCCCGGAAACTGGAGATGTATGGCATCAGATTCCACCTTGCCTCTGACCGTGAGGGCACCAAAATCAATCTGGCAGTGTCACACATGGGTGTGCTGGTGTTCCAGGTATGGCAGGGAGGGAAAACTGTGTCTGTCTGTCCTTTAGCACATCCTGGAGTAAGTCCTTTTAACATCAGGTGTCCCTGATGTCTTGAAAATTTAACATGTTCGATGGTCAAGGAGTGTTTTTTARGCCCCCAAAATGCTGTTTGGTGCAGCTTGTTCTTCTTGGTGCAGAGTGAAGAGCATCAAAACCAGCAATGATGGCAAAGTTTGTTTGGGGTTAAGTGTGTGATCAGAGAAAATCATCAATTCATTTGGCACAGCCCTGGGACAGGTCTGTCATCCCGGAATTTTGGTCTGGTTTCTCTTCTTTTAATTTTCCAGTGTATTTTTGCTGGGATATTGTTGTTCTTAATGTACAGAAGTCCTGATTGATTGGAGTGATTGGACCAGTTAGTGTTGTGTTTGTAGTATTAAATAAACAACTCAGTGCTCAGAATCCTGATTATGAATGCAATGACACTGTTTTCCTCTCCCCAAAACACAGAGGCAGCTGATCTCCTGAAATATTTCCATTTGGGTGCTCAGTTGTGTCTCACCTGTTCTTTGATTATTGTGGGGCAGCTGCTTTTTGGAGGTGCATCAGCCACTGCAGTCCTGCAATTCCTCTCAGACTGCTCAGTGGCCTCTCTTCTTTAGGGGAATATTGTCACCAGAACTATAAATCTGAATTAAAATAAAATATAAATGTGTTGGGGGGAAGGTATCCACATTAACCCACAGCAGAATTTTGTTTGATACTCTGCTTTTCTGAAGCTTTTTGCCAACTTTGAATTTTCTTGTTTTAATTTAGGGTAACACGAAAATCAATACSTTCAACTGGTCCAAGGTCCGTAAACTGAGCTTCAAGAGGAAAAGATTCCTTATTAAGCTCCACCCAGAGGTCTGTGTAAGTTTTACTGTCATACAGACTGATCAGAGTTGAAAAAAATACCCATGCTTCATTTTATTATGAATGCTTCTGGAGTCTGTGATTTTATAGAACAGCCTCACAGGGCAGGTTTGGCTTCATCATTCAAGTGTAAATCTTTCCTTTCTCACCCCACAATTYAGGATCTTCAGGTTTTGTATTTCAATCTCAGTTTAGCCTTGACACAAGCTTACACATGTATAAATGTAGGACAGAAAAATATTATCAGACCYAAGTATTTGGTGCACCCTGTCTCAGTATTTCCACTTGAAAACTTGTGACTCTGAAAAAGTTACATCCAGTTTCTTGATTCAAATAACCTGATACACCTCAGGTAGGAATAGGTGGTTGAAATGATATTGTTATAGATTAATTTTAAGCATGTTGTGATTTCTCTTGCTTTATCTTTTCTATACTTCTGTGTAGCACAGGTGATATATTTCATGCTTAGCTGATTTAAAGCAGATTATTTTGATGCCAGATGTCACTGAAGTTGCTGTTGCTTCCACTCTGGATGACTAGATTGCATTCAGTGCTTAATTTATATTATAATGGGGGAGAAACCCAGTTTGGATATAATATAATATAATGACACCTGAAATGGGACACACTGTCCACTTGTGCAGCAATGTGTCTCACAAAGAGACACCCAGAAATTTCATGTGATAACTGTGCTTTGACATATGCAGTATTTTCCAGTTTTGTCTAAATTTCAGGGAGACAATCATCAGAACTCCTAAGAAAAGAATAGTATTTTAAAATAGCTACTATTTAAATTTCTTTGATATTTCTAAAGGTGGGTTTTATTGAGCGTATTTAAAGTCAAGTACTTTTTAAACACTTTTACAGTTTCAAGGTAAGCAAACCTTTTTGAAAGCTATTAAATGATTTTTTACTGCATTCAGAATCACTCCCATTGCTTTAAGGCATATGAGAAGTGACTTAGCAAAATCCTGCATCTCACTGGATCTCAGCTTTTTTGTTGTTACCCATTTGTGCCTTCCTTCCCTCCTCATTGTCATTTCAGGTGCTACTTCTGTGTTTTTTTCCTCAGGGCCCGTATCAAGACACATTGGAGTTTCTTTTGGGAAGTAGGGACGAGTGTAAAAACTTCTGGAAAATCTGTGTTGAGTATCACACATTCTTTAGGCTCTTTGACCAGCCAAAGCCAAAGGCTAAAGCAGTGTTCTTCAGCAGAGGGTCATCCTTCAGATACAGGTAGGGAGAAACAGAGCACACTGATTTTGTCTTAGGAAATGAGATTAAAAGGAAGATGCATTCTAAAATCATTCCACCTCTAATGCTCATCCCCTGTGTTTGATAACCTTTGTACTTCTGTGGGTTCACAGTGGGCGAACACAGAAGCAGCTAGTGGATTATATTAAGGACAGTGGGATGAAGAGAACCCCATATGAAAGGTAAGATGAAACAGCTTTGTAAGGTGAAATATGGATGAGACTTTCACAGTGCCCTTATTGCCTAATGCTGCTTGGAGGCAGGCTCATTCTCAGTTACTAAGGTTTTCCTCATATTCAAGGTAGCTAAACTAAAATGTAAAAAAAATATTATTTTGTGATGATATGAGAAGCTCAGGGAAGTTTTGGTGCCATGTTTGGATGTCTGTGCACAATGTGATGCTTAGCTRTATAAAGGTTCAGCACATACTGCAGATTGCCTGACATTAGTGAGGACCTGTCTGTGTGCCCCTGGAGCTGTGCAATCARCCAGTGGCAGAGCACATAACTGAACTTGGAACCTACAAGTTTGAAACTGTGAGCTAAAATACTCATTTGTTTCTAAACATAAAAATATGTAAATTAAGAATGTGCATTTTCATTATAAAATTGTCTTTTCATTACTTGACTCTGAAACTGTCCTGTCTACATGTGGGAAATTCCTACTCCTAATACAAAAAATTATAGGGACTTATTAAGAATTTTCAAAAGTTTGCATTAATCTATTATTAATAAATATTTTTAATGTCTCAGACTCCAGTTGAGCTCCTTTTCTATGTGGAAATTTGATTTTTTTTTTAAATTATTGACATAGAATGAATCTAACCACAAGTGTAATGCATGATACCACTTTTTGGAGTCTTACATCTAGAATTTTATATGGTTGACTGAATTTGTAAATATTTGCAAAATTGTTGCAGATTAGCTCATCCTGGTTCTGGAGCCATTTGTTTATAGATGTTTATAATGATGACAAAGGAAGGACAGAGGCAGGAGTTAAACTAAAGTGTGCTATTTAATGTTCAGCCCCAAGTTKTTCTTTATTTCTCCTTTGGTGGTAYCAAGAGATCCTCACCAGCCAGGTGGGTTTGGTCTCTTCTCCCAGGTAACAAGTGACAGGACAAGAGGAAACAGCATCAAATTGTGCCAGGGGAGGTTTAGATTGGATACTGGGAAAAAATTCTTCGCTGAAAGAGTGGTCAGGCACTGGCACAGGCTGCCCAGGGAAGGGTTGGAGTYGCTATCCCTGGAGAAAATGTGCAGATAAAGCACTTGGGGACATGGGTTAGTGTGGGGGGAACAGTTAGACTTGATAATCTTGGAGATCTTTTCCAACCTTAATGATTCTCTTATTCTGTGAATGAGCTGGATCTTGCTTTATTCCATTTTTCTACATTTCTTACTCTTGCATCATTTAATTTACAACTCTTTTGACCTTTTAAAACTTGAACTAGTTATTAACAAAACATGATAAAGTAGAGCTTGAGCTGTTTCTGTTGGCTATGGGATGGCAGTAGGTGATGGGGGAAGGAAGGAGGCTGATTCATGTCTTGGATGCTGACAGGCTGCTCTGTTCCACAGGAGGCACAGCAAGGTCAGAGCGTCCACTCGCACCTCCAACACAGACGTGCCAAAGCAGGTCAGTTCTGCAGTGCTCTCAGTGCTGTGGTCAGGGGCACTGACAAACACCTTTCYCTCTTGAGGGTGAAAGAGTCAACTSAGAACTGCTTCCACTGTTTGCTCTTTGGCTGGCTCCACAGTTCTTTTTGTTGGTGCTGCTAATTTGATAGTTGGAGCCAATGGAGTGTAAAGTGAGTCACATTTTACTCAAAATTCCACTGAACTGAAAAGGAAATATTGGACTTTCTAGTATGTTATTATTTCAAGGATTAGTTTTATCTCCAGGTGCTTTTGACTGCTTTCTGGCAGTCTCAAGGTCATTGTAAGATGCTTCTGCAGGACACGGCAAGAAACAATCATTTCACTGAATGCACTTGTGTTATGTGGGAGGGGTTAAGGAAGCATCGTGGAATTTCACTGTCATTTGGTTATTTTTCCTTGTGGATGCTTGTTCAGCTATAAAAGACATTTATTTAATTTTCCATCCAGTTGTGAGAATTAAGGAAAAAAGCCTTGCCTTCTGCAGGGGCTGCTGGATCACGTTCTGTGCAGTGTTTGCTGTTAAGTGAGCTGCTCTTGAGCGTRTATCTGCATCTGTATGTAGCTGGATGTTACATTTGGTTTTGTGTATTACAAAAACCTTTCTATGTGTTGTGTTTCTGCTCTTCCTCCCTTTTAGAGTGTCCCATTCACTGAGGGCTTGAGAACTCCAGGGTCTCCTGCCTCAACARCTGCCCCCTTCCACTCGGTTCACTCCTCAGCCAGCCCCACTTCCATCCTGCCCATCTTTGCTGAACCCAGCCCTTCCTCCTTGGAATCCCGAGCATCGTTCACCAGGATTCCAGACAAAACCACTGCAGCACCAGTGGAAGAAGCGGGGAGGAAGCTGATGCAGCGGCCTGGATCTCCCGTGCTCCAAGGTGTTGGGTTTGGTAGTGTTGCAGGAAACTGTAACCCGTCTTGTCCTGTTGTTGAGAGTGGTTGTGCTGTAGATGTAGATRTAGAGAGGAATAGTAAGGAGAGCAGGGTTGCTGGTTGTAAAAATGACAATGATGAGGATGACTTTACCACAGGTGTATTCRTTGCTGAAAAAGAGCAGCAGCGTGGCAGCCGAGGTGCCCCTCTTTTCACCCTGACCAGTTCACAGTTACAGGTGTCAGAGGAGTTTATTGATGATGACCCAGCAGAAATGTCCTTTTTTGCTGGGGGCTCTGAGGCATTTTCCTATGTGTACAGTGGGTTAGAGTTGAAGGGCTCTGAGTTTTCTAAGTGTCTGTCAGAGTCRGCTGGTTTAACTACAGACGCCCTCCAGCAAAACACGGTCTCTGCCCAGTCGAGCCCTGACAGGTACTCAACCGAGGCCGTGGATATGAACATGGAAGAGGAGTTTGAGTTTGAAGAAGGGAGCGATTTCAACGGCAACGAGAGGCCATCGGACACCTCGGAGCTGTTTGAGGTGAAGGCTCAGGCGAGCAGAATGCAAAGCCTCCTGAGCCCCTCGGAAACAAGCTCCCTCATCAACAACCGCTCGGAGAGCAGCTCCCTCAACAACCTGCCGCTGAAYGGGCCCTGCTCCCTGCCCGCCTACGGCTCCGCCAACCATTCCGAGGCCAGCTCCATGCTCAACTTCCCCGCCTGCTCCGTGCGCTCCGAGTCCAGCTCCGCCTTCCAGTTCACGGACATCATCGACCAGCTGGAGCAGCTGAGCTATCCGCCCACCACCACCGAAGATTCCAGCAGCACGGACACCGACTCCTGGGACTCCGGCACGGCCGCGCCGCTGGATGTCAACCTTTTCTTTAGTAACCCCTTCGCTCAAAGCGCCGGGGACAGCTTTGCCTTTGACTTTCAGAATAATTTAAAAAATCTCACGCAAGAAGACTGGACGGAGAAGTCACATATCAATTGATTGCCTTGATTTTTGTGGTGGATTCCTCTGTGCTGTTCAGGCTTGGAGTCGATAGGGTTTTATATCACTCAATCCAGTGGCTGGATTTTAAATCACATAACATAGTTGATTTTTAATTTTTTAAAAAATTTCTGTGCCTCTTCAATGTCYCTCAAAGCATCCAAGTTTTGGTGCTGTATTTCTGTGCCTTACACTGCATCAAGAATGGGTTATRATAGGCTACAGTACTGGAAAATACTGCATTTAGGAAAAAACACTGATTTCAGAGAATTTAAATATCAACTGGCTCATGCAAACATCATAACTCACAGTGTACTGAAGAATTTCTTCGGCTGTAAACATATTGTAAGAGTCTCACATAATATGCTGTTCCTCCAAAATCCCAATAAAACAGTCACTTTAAYTCATGCTTGTTCACCAACAGCTGCATCCATAAACTGCCTGTTTTCCTGCGCTGTAGCAAGATCCTCACTTTGRCTTTGTTTCTGTTTCCATAATCAAAAAAAACTGAACAATCTTCAAATCATCTCTGAAGGACAGTTTTAAAATCTCAACCTATGCAACCCATCTGTGCTTAGAAGAATGTCTTGTACCTATCTGTGTGGTGGTTTGGAAGAGGAAATGTGTTTACAACCAAATGGAAATAGCAGTTAGCAAACTCCTTGTGAAGACAAGCTTATTTACTGACTTCCAGGTGTCTTCAGCAGTCCAGCAGCAAAAATTTTGCAGCAGTTTGGATATATACAGAGACTCTAAAAGCACTTAATCCCCATCACACGTCCCTTCTTTCTGCTTATTAATCACTCTGCATAAAAATATTTGCAGATTAATTCAGAGAAGTGTCCTGTATCTGGAGGACAGCTGGTGGTAAACCTGGTGGTAGCTTTAACTTTTTCTTTAAAATATGGACTGCATTCAGAAAAATACTTTAATTTTTCTGAGAAATGAGTTGTTAGGAGAGGTGAAARCTGGAGACAACAGACAGAGCTTCAGGGCTTTTGTAAATTCTTTTGGACAGGTGACTTTGATGTGAGACTTGAGCTGTAAGTAAGAAAGTGTAATCAAAAAGACAAATGAATTGTTGCTTAGCTGGTCACATTATTTTAGCAACATTTCTTGAGGCAAAACAGCAAAAGTTGTGAAATGTCCTTCCCACCTGCCATAGATTGTGGGGGTGAAATTCTRAGCTTCAGCTCCTAAGAGCATTTTTTAGACTATATGAAGCAAGAATGGGAAATCTGTAACACCTGACCCAAATCTTGTGATGGRAAGCATCATCTCCTTCAGCCATTTGGTTTTGGGGTTTTCAGTCCTTTGCAGAGAGAGTGCAGTACTGACACAGTCGATGCCTCCAAAACAAGCAGCTTAGTTACAAGTGTAACTTTATGATCAATATTACTGATACCAGTTTAAATGTGGTCTTGATATATTGTTAAAGACCTTCATTGTTTACTCAAACATTTATAAAATACTATTATTTCTCAAAATTCTGCTAACTAAAACCATGATGGAATACTTCTCAACATGAGGCAGAACACAAGGAGGTAAAAACTCCTTTAGTCACCCATTTATTTCTTCCAGTTTTGTTTTACCAAGGTACGATTATTCTGCTCAGTCTTGCTTTTACCTCGTGTTTGAGTGCTATCTTTGTTGTCCTATGAGAAACCTGTCCCCTCTTCCTACAGCACAGAAAAACAAAGCACATTTAGAACAAAGTATTTGCTCAGATCTCCAGTAATGCTCAACAAGGTGCTCTTTTTTTGCTCTATGTTACTTCTATTTCATTTCTTTCCTGGTGAATGTGTGTTCTGGCTCTTTGTGGAATTTTATTGAGGCCTGTGGAGATGATGTTGTGGGTGTGTGGTGTGACATTTTGAAAGAGGCCTTGGAGGAGGTCTGCAGTAGGGTACAGAGCTGGTGCCTTTTTAGGTGGTTTGTCTGATTTCTGACAAAATGAGTGACATTATGTAGCCTAAGGAGGAAAAAGAAAACCAGCAAAAAGACAGAATTCTGTCTGTAAACTCTGTAACAGGTGGTAGCATCAGAGACAAATRCATAGATAAAGATGTAGAGAAAGGCTATTGTTGTCTTTGTTCTTTTWAAAAAATAATCAGGATTCAGCTATTGTGTATAACTCTCTTTCATTCCTGTGCCTCAATCACAAACATTCCCTTAAATGTTTTAGAATAGCTTAATATGGAAATAAATCCAACTAAATTCTCTASTTTTGAAAGATCTTGGGAAAAGCTGCATGTATTTTCTATGGACAGGCTTGCCAATTTGCCTTCTTGCACCACAGTTAGTTTGAAAAGACATCTTCAAATTTTTTCTTGTATTCTGCAACTGTGCAGATCTTTCATTGGCAGTTCTAAATCTCAGGGATTTTTTTTTTTTAAAGAAAGCAATAAGATTCATAGTGAAATGCCCCTCTTATTTTCTAAAGGAATGTAGTGACTAATATTTCAATCCTCTAGCTTAGGGCAAGTTGTGTGGATCCACAGGTGAGGATGAGGTGAGGGGAGCTTTGACTCTGGTACAGATCTGTCTAGATGAAGGTTTTAGTTACAGAATGAGAGTTTAGAGCTGCTGCTGTGCTCCTGCTGGTTTGTTCCTTCTGGTTCTCTCTGTGCTCTGGCTGACTGAGAGCACAGAGCTGTCATGGTTTCCTTCTGTGTTTCACTTGATTTCCAAAGCCATATGGYTTCTGAGGATATCTTTGCGTGCTGAGCTGCATTGTTTTGTTTGAATTTTCCCAGACAGACCCAAAAGAGTGGAAAATTTAGTTCATAAGTAAAGTTTTTTATTATAGCAAGAAAGCTGTGAGCCAAAGTTTTCATCATTTCCTTCAGAGACATAAGTCCAGATTCACTTTCCAGTAGAGATGGAGAGAAAACCAGCTGGCCACAAGGGAATGTGACAGCTCAGACCTTCTCAGGGAGCATGAGCACCACGTGTGGGTTTTTTCAGTGCAGTGGAACTCTCCCCTTGTCCCCTGGCTGTCTCCTGAGGTGATGGAGAATGTCTTTCCCTGCCCTGTCCCCTTCATTGACTTTAGGGCAGTGTGAACTGCAGGGAGTGTGGTGTGTCCTGAGTGGTGCTGATGCCACTTAACTTCCAGCATTATTCCCTGTGGATTGTTTTATTTCCCTGTTACCATGTTGATACCAAATCTGGTACTGATTCCTGTTTATTTTCTGAGCACACAAGTTCTCTTTAGTGAAGGTGAGCAGTGAGCCTTGGCAGGGTGAGAGCCAGGAGCCTCACAGACCCAAAGCAGTGGAAAACAGAGGAAATGCCTTAGGAAAAAGGAGAAGATGAGAAGATCTTTGTCAAGCATTGCCTKCAAGAAAGAATCATTTGAGGAGCTGAGGCAGAGCAGATAAAAYCTGGGTGATAACTTTGTGAGTCTGTGGCCAGGGAGTGGTGTTTTCACCTCTGCTGGTGCTTTCTTGCACATTTGCCTTCCTCCCCTGCCCTGTGGGAAGCTGGGGACACTCACAGGCACTGACATTTCTAGCCAATGCAGAAATGCACATTTTAGGTTTTARTGCTCTGTTTTGGCACTGGGAGAGCCACAGGGGTTTCCAGGTGTGTTCTCCTGCTCTGTACAGCACATCCAGCAGCTGTTGCAGTGCTGGCTCAGTGCAGGGAGCGTGCTGGGGCCATCCCTCCTGCTCCACAGGGAAGTAGAGCTGTTTCCATCATTCCATGTCCCTCTGTTCTGTTTCAGCAAACACATGCAGCTCTATGGTGCATGCCAGTATTGAGGCTTTTCCCAGKGAGTCAGGCTGCTGGGCTTAGCTCTCTGCAGTGCAGCTGAAAGACACCAATATGGGTGTTTTGAGTGAGCAATTTAATCCCCACCTGCACTTCTCTTTGTAYTTAAATCCCTTCTGATGCTTAAACACATTTATTAAATGCAAAGCGCTACTTCAGAGTATTTTTGATCATCAGCTATGCAGTTAACGAAACTTAATTTGCACAAAAAGTAGGTCATGGAATATTCTCTGACCTATCTGCCACCTGGTTAAGCTTTGTTAAATTTACTAACTTGTGTTATCCATTGTGCATAGACTTTGTAATTTTAAAGTATTCAATCATTAGTAAAGTAATACATGCTGTATATTCCCAGGACTTGCCATATTTTATCTTAGGGTGGAATAGGGTGATGTATCAACCTACTCTCAACTTTCACTTTAATTTCCAGTGAATTTCAGTGTTGCTGAATGATCTGGATAATACCAAGTATTGATCTCTTTTTTCCTGTGCTTATTTGTATTGTGGTCATAGGTGATTTTGTTTAAGGGATTTTTATTTTGGTTTTTTTGGTGGCTTGGTTGTGGTTTGATGTTGGATGTTTTTATTTGGGGATTTTNTTTTTTTTTTTTTTTTTTTTTTTTTTTTTTTTTTTTTTTTTATTTTCTTTGTTTTTTTTTTTTTTTTTTTTGGTGGTGGTAGATTTTATCTAGTTGCAAGCCTTGGTAGGGGTAAGATTTTGTGAAGACAGTCATAAAAGTTGTTATAATTTTATGCTTTTTGGTGCAAACCTGTCGGTAAGTCATTCCCATTATTGTCATTTTGCAAAACGTTCAAAGCCATAATTGCTCAGTACTGATGGAATGAATGAGTGTAATCACAGATCTCACTAGAGTCCTTTAGCTGGCACTGCCTGTTGTTTTTAGGGCCTCTCACACCTCACTTGTCACCAGTGTTGTGTGTATATGTATGGCTGTGCATATAMATTGTCTCAACATGGGGAGACTTTACAGTCCCAAACACTTCATAAAATCTGCTTTATTTATTACCTGCCTTTGGGCTCCTGTAGGATTACTCCAGTGGCTGAGCTGGAGGTTTGGAGGTTCAATTTTGGAAGGTGATTGATTGAACCTGCTCTGTGGGAAGGTGTTCCTGTGCATTTTCCAAAGCCATTCCACAGCTGCTCGAAACACCAAATTCCCATTTATCGGTACATACAGGGGGACATGTGCCTTGGTTAGAGGGACTCCCCWATCCCATAGGTGCTACTCTTGCCAGGAAAGGATTGCATTCCAACAAAGAGAGCTGGAATTTTTTAATTGATCTCTTGAACTTGATCTTTTATATGATAAATGTTTATTGAATTATATGTTGGGGTTTTCAGTATCTTTGTGTCTGTTCAGATTGCCAATTATGAACCTACAGATTTGTACTAATTCATAATTTTAATTGTTTATGCAATAAAACAAGGAAAACTTTGATATAAATGACWACATGGGCTTTTTAGCTTTATTTTCATTACCCTTATCTTTGAAATAGAATAAATATTTGTTCTCCTAGCCAAGGCATCTTATAGTTTTATTCACAGCTTTCTCCAGGCAGTTTTCCCCCTGTAACCCTTCAATGAAAATAGAGCACAGTAGGCAAACGCTGGTGTGTGGATTTCAAATTCCTGGTTTGTGCAGATCTTTTACCTGGGACACAAATGGGACTAGAAGCTGAGATTTCCTTGTAGGAATTATATTTATTTTGGAGACCTTTTCTTTTAAACTGGGTATGTCCTTTGAACTCTCCCTCCTGAAAAGATGTTTTTATTGGAAGATTGTCCTTTTTTGCAAACATAGCACGTGGAGGCAATTGCATGTATTCTAGTTAGTTCTCCTKGAGGCATCTGTGACCAATGTGTAGATAAATCCTTTTCCCTGCAGTGGCTTTTACAAGGTAGAAAGGTGGCAAAGGAAGGGTGGTTGTTTTGGTTGTATCAGCTGTTTAAGYCTAAAACCAGGGCCAGCCTTGGAATTCTGATAGTGCCACGTGGAGGTGTGATTTCACAGATACACAGCATGTAAAATGTGCTTTAATGTTTCACCTGTACCTGTGTGAGGATAAAAAAGAGATCTCTGAATTTAAAGTCTCTTTCATAGGCTTTTCATAGGCTCTTAGATGATTTTCAAGATTTTCTATGTCCCAACTGTTTCTTGTCTTTTTTTAAAGGGARGGTTTGCAGGGGGAAGATCTGCTAGTTGTGATGTTTTGAAATAAGGAAGGTAGGAAAAAAATATCCAGGGTTTTACTTGTAGTACATTGGCTTGCTGCTAACTTTACTCTAGAAACAATACTGTGTATTTTCGCTCTAGAAATAATCATTTGGTCTGTGCATGAGATGGGTTCAGCAGGGCATTGGGCAGAAGGGAAGCTCTGAGCAGGCTCCCATCTTTCTCTGATCATTCTCTGCAGGACTTTAACCTGGAAATACCTTACTTTTTGAAGTAGCAGTAATAGCAATGATGCAATAATAAACTTGTATCTTTAGAGGTTTTTCTGTAAAATGCAAAAGATACTCTGTTTTGATAATGAGCTGACCCTCACATAGCTTTTGTCCATCCCATAATGCTCTGTATTATTGGGATACTGTTTTAGTTGTCTGTCTTGGAATTATTTTAAGCATCCAGGCATAAAGCTTACAGACCCTGTGCTTTTTGTTTTGGCCCACCTGTACACTAAAATCTGTCTTTCTGTGTAGGAATTGAATTTAGATTGCAGAATGGAAATACCTGCGAAAAAAATAACTGGGAATTGATGCCAAAAGCTGCTTATCTTACTGTTCTGCATATTATCTCAGTGAAAATCAGATGGAGCCTGCTTCTATGTAACCAATATTAGCTGGAAGATAAGGCCATCATCCTCACCAGAGGCTGTAGCTGTGCTCTTGCACACTACAGTGCTTTTGCAATGTTTTATTGGTTAGTTTGTACTTTTTATTTCAATTATGTGCATGCTGGTCTTTCTGAAGGGTTTGTTTGCTGAAGGAGAGATGTTTCTAACTACACAGTGTAATAAGAATTATTATTATACTTAAAGATCTTCAAGTACATAGAATATTGCACTGAGCTGATACATTTTTGGATGTTGCCTTCAGTGCCTTTGTGTGTGATGTGAAGGCAGAGATTTGTTGTGTACAGARTGCAGCTGTGTCTGATGGTCTGGGCTACAGCAGGGAATTCCCACAGCATTCATGGAGGCCTGGCTTGTGCTCACAGCATTTACAGACACCACTTTGGGATGTTTGTGTGACTTGTAAAGAGCAAATCTCCACTTCATGTAGAACATTGAAGCACAGAAGCATCCCTCTGAAAGAATAATCCCTTTTAATATAACTCTGAGAGGCTGCCAGTGGGGAAGGGAAGATCTCGGAGCACCAGGGTTTGATGTCAAAGGGAATCATTCGCGTGTTTCAATCTTCACATCAGCATTTCTGCCTAATTAGGAGTTTTCTACATTGAATAGCAGTTGAAATGGCTTCTTTCTTTACCATCCTTCTCCATGGGAATGAGGAATTGCTGTCCATCCTACCTGCTTGCCTGGAGTCCTCTGTGCTGCTCTGGTGGAGGAGACTTGAGTTAAGAGAATGAAAATTTCAGTCCTTGTAGTATCATCTGCCAAGACACACCATCACACTRAGCTTAGTTAATTTAGGATATTTAATTAAACAAATGTTAGCCAAAAAGCTAACTTGAGTTGCTCTGTGACTTTTTTTGACCTCTTCTAGGAGAAAAAAATTAGGAAGTGAGGGGATAAGAGGGAATGGCCTTACACTGAAGGAGRGGAGTTTTAGATGGAGTAAATTATTCCTTGTGAGGTTGGTGAGGCCCTGGCACAGGGTGCCCAGAGAAGCTGTGGCTGCCCCTGGATCCCTGGAAATGTCCAAGGCCGGGTTGGACAGGGCTTGGAGCACCCTGGGACAGTGGAAGGGTCCCTGCCCATGGCAGGGGGTGGAATGAGATGGGCTTTAAAGTCCCTTTCCCCCCAAACCCTTCTATGATTCTGTGCCTCTCATTTCCCTCAGTCACTCTGACTTTGGGCAGGGATTCTTGCTTTCAGATTCAACATTTGAAATTAATTTAGTGGCCATCTTCTGTTGGAGGAGATAAAAGGTAGAACAACCTGATTGAAAAGCAGGGTGGTTTGCAGTAAGTGCCACCCCATTTGCTCCCCCTGTTTCTGAGCTTTCAGGCTGTCYGGAAGCAATTCAAGTCACAGATTCTGGAATTTGTCGCTACTTCGTGTTAAATTCCAAGAACTTAAAGAAGCTCCTCACCCTTGCAAGCCCATTTGTTTGGAAGCTGTTTTTTTCAGCATTCCTGGCATGTAAAAGCAAACTTAATGCCTGGATAGGTRAAACAAATGCCAAGCAGTGTTGCTTTCCTGGGGTGACATTAAAAGCGACGTGGATGAACAAAATGCTCAGGGAGAAGCAGAAATCTGCTGCAGAAATGGTGCTGGACTAGAGTATGAATAGTTAACTCTGCAGGCTGGATGATCTGAATCTCTTCCAGGTGACCGAGTGCAGCAGTGTTTAGCTTCCTGCGTTTGTCCATGTGGAATTCCAGCCTGGGGCTGCCTCGCCCTGGGTGTGCTTTCCAAGCCCGAGCAGCTGGGAATCGAAAGCGCACCCGTGACGGTGTGAGGACAGACTGGAAGTCTGGCTGGAGAGGGCTGGGTTTTTTTWAAAGCCTTTTGTGATGATTTCTAAGCAGTCTGGGAAATGATGATTTGGCAGTTTGGGGTTGGCTGTTGATTTCCCCATTTGTCTTGGGGCAGGTGGTTCAAGAGTTGTGACACGACAAATCCTGCTGGGAGGCTTGGGAGGGGTTTGAGCTGAAGGTGTGTAAGTGCTGATATCTGCTTAGTTGACTGATCTGAGAAAACTCGTTTGTTTATCACAGGGAAGATCAGAAAAACAGTATGTGAGGTTAGGAGGAATTGTATGGGCATGGTGTGTCTGTCACCTTCCTTTGGTCCAAAAAAGCTGATCTTGAATGGCCATTTTCACCCCTGAGGGGGAGTGTGCATGCTGAAAATAGGCTGAAATTCACTGTGATGTGTCAGAAATCTCTAAAGGGTCCACAAATGAAATAATATTTTTTTAAAAAATACATGTAATATTCTAAAGCGAAGAAGTACCTATTGCTTCTAACAGGTTTAGCTGTGGATCATGTTGAAAATTGGTTTCCTTGAGATTATTCTGCTTGTGTGCTTAGAAGAGCCAGGAATGAACTTCCTTCTATGCTCCCCCTTTGTATAGCAATAGGCTTTTCTTTCCCTTTGGACTAATTTTGGGGATACCTTGATTTCTCAATGTCTTTTTAACATTGTCTTGTGGAGTGGCAAGTCGTGAAATAATTTGTCCTAGCTTTTCCCTGTGTTGRAAAGTAACTCTTACATTGAAAAGGAAAAATTACAAGCTGTATTCTTGTCCCTGCACTATAACCCCGTGTTGTGAACTGTGCTGCTACTCAGCAGCACCTTTCCCTACACAATAAGCAATTTATCCTTCCCTTAATCACCATTGTCACAGTGTCTGTCCTTATTGCACTGCCATATAACCTCTGGGATGCAGGGAACACTCCCTCTGCTCTGAGAGACACTCTGAAATCTTTGGATCTATTTGGCTTTTTGCTCTTTTTCTTTTGTCTTTTTTTAAAATGAGATTGCAGTTCTGGTTTGCTGTAACAGTGGATAATCACCTTAGTTGCASTATCTTTGAAATAATTTTCTCTCCTTTTCCACTCCATTTTCTTGTTGTCTTCCCACCCAGGCCTCCCCGTGGACCATGCCCAGCTCTCCTCCCTTGTGCTGAAGAGTCCCCTAGGCTTGACCCCAGCCTTTCAGGTGAACTTGAACGCAGTGCCCCAGGGCTCRTCCCCTCTGCTGAGCCCTGTCCTGAGCGACGCCGGCGGGGCCAGGATAGAAGAGGATGACGAGATGAAACGGAAGGTGAGATTGTGATGGAGCTGGGGAGTGATGGTGCTGTGTGTGAGCTGGGCTGGGCGCTGGAGATGTGAGGTGGGAGCTGTGCTGGGCACTGGAGATGATGAGGTGTGAGCTGTGCTGGGCACTGGAGATGTGAGGTGTGAGCTGTGCTGGGCACTGGAGGTGTGAGGTGTGAGCTGGGCTGGGCACTGGAGATGTGCTGGGCACTGGAGATGTGAG